>NW_008669812.1:17906-39791 GCF_000695815.1 Acanthisitta chloris | reverse complement strand
TCAACTGAAGTTTAGACACATGCACACTCAGTCCCATCCCGGGCAAGTGCCCAAGTCCAAAGCAAAAAGCACACACCTCAGGAGATCAACTGAAGTTTAGACACATGCACACTCAGTCCCATCCCGGGCAAGTGCCCAAGTCCAAAGCAAAAAGCACACAACAAGCCTCAGGAGATGCTCCTGTTCAGCCACATGCCCCTTGCAAACCCTCACTGCTGCTTCAGTACCTGCCAGGGCAGCCCAAAGAGTCAGAGCTGCTGCTTACTGTCACAGTCCTTCAGCCACCGACGCCCACCCAAAGGTCAGTTTGTGTACGAGTTCAGTTCAGCCTCAGCTGTTTTCAGCTACAAAATGCAACCAAGGCCATAGGATCCTGGTTTAGGCTAGACAATGCTTGTGGAGAAAGGATTCAAACACATTTTCCATCAAGATACTACAGCAATATATATATGCTATGCTTTTCAGCTTACGAATCTTTAAACTCTTTCTGCACAACGGTAGTTTCAGCAGCTGAAGAGCCAAAGTTTACAGCTTGGCAGTTTAAGTACAACCTCCAAGACAGGCAAGATGCTTCAGATCTCTGCTTGCCTGCAGAGCATCAGGCCTCTGATTTCCTTGATATACACTGTGTTGATGAATAAGTATCATGACAAGGCAACTTGTATCACTATTACCACCTTTTTCCTTAGTATTCTAAGAAAGCACAAAATCCTATCTAGATCCTTCTGAAAGAAATCAGACAAGAGAAGTCCTAGATACTGAGACAGAAGCACCTACTGTTATCTCAACTCAGGTATGCCAGTGGGTGCTAGGACATACCCCAAACCTAGCAGCTCCAAGCAGCTCCTTCCAAACAGACTTACTGAAGTAACTGGTTTTAAGCCAAGCATCTCCCTGCACATTGCATACACAGCCCAGACATCAAGAGTTCTAAACACAACTCCCACAGACAGGTAGAAGTATCCACAAAGAAAACCTTTAGACACCTGCAAGACCTCAAGTCCATACCATTATAGTAATACTAACTTCAGAAAAAGCAAAAAGAACCATTTTAATTTAAAAAGGGAAAAATCAAAGCAAAAGCTTTACAGTAGGTCATGACTTGGTACTTACCATTCTGGCTTGATGTCTGTACATGTCCGGATGTAATTCTTTGTTGTAAGGACAAACTCATTATAGAGCACCCACTCTGGTTTGTGATCAAGAACAGTGGAGGGATGCAACTGCACCACCTGGTTATCTTTCACTGTTAAGTAATGCCCTGTTCGCTCCAAATGTGCCACCTAAAGAAAGAGACATTCTTCAGTTACTACAGGCAGTTTTTAAATGAAGCCATTTCAAGCTGCTTGTTAAGTGCTCTATACAAAACATACTACCCCAACTTTCAAACCTCATCTAAATTTGGCACATTACTTGACCACTTCAACTACTCATGTTTTTTTATAGGCACCATCAAGATGCCAGATGTTTTTGCTAACTGCCATGCTAAGTGCATATTCTAATATACAGTTCAAGCAACATACAAAAATAGTTAGCACCCAAAGAGAAGAATCATTATGAGAACAACAGCAATGCAAACACAAGTAGTGGATGGGAATATCTACTGGACAGGTTGGCAACATCACACATCAACTCTGGTCTACTCAAGACATCTGCTGCAAGCATTTCATTTCAGTAGCTACTGTGGGACCAGTAAGCCACAATGTTATCCTACCGTAATAGAGGTCTGGTTACAGCATGAGCTTCAGAGCTGGAAAATGTAGGTTCAGCAACACACTTGTGCTGAGACCTTGGTGAAAATCAAATTAACCTCTCTCTAAGCTGCCTGCTCTATGAAAGGGAGCAATGCCACCTCTCTGTGATGCTCCGATACCTCTCTCATTAAGGGCAGGTAAAGCAGAGAGTTATCCTTAGATGGCCATTCTCTGTATGAACAGCTAATCTAACCGAACAGGTAACTCAAATCAACCCTCTGATGCTGGTAATTCAAGATAACCTCTGCACTCATCTCATTACATACATACATATACACACATGAATACTGTAAAAAGATTAAGCAGGATGGACAATGGCTGAAAGATATTAGAAAGACATTTGAAATGAGATGATCATCAGCTGGTTTCCTTGTACTTCCTTGTTTTCTTGAATTCCTATGTATATCTCAGCTTCACTTACTTTTTTTTTTTGCCTAGTCAAAAGTGAATTCCACCTATGAGATTAAAACCCCAGGACTTCTAAAGCAATAGCTACCTCAAATTTTAAGTCAGATTATCTCCTTAGCAAAAATTACTTATTTTGAGTGTGCTTCTCTTTTCTATGTTATGACATTAATATCCAGAACATGTTTTAGGAGTGGAACAAAGTATTTCAATAGTCTGCAAATCTTTTCACCCAAGATTTTAGAGATTACACTTCCACTTTACTTCAAGCCTGGGAAGCCAGCAGAGGTTCCTTTAAACAGAGATTAACAGCACACTGTCTGTAACGATTTAGGCTTAATTTCATCCAACTCAATAAAACCTTTGCAAAATTAAATAGCAGTATAGCTGTAAACCAAACCAGACTAGACACTCATCTGTCACAGACTGAGCACAAACACAGCACACCTTGCTGTGGGATTATGCTTTATTTCCAAAGGAAGTTCTGCTTAAAAATCAATGTCATTGTTCAGATCAAAATTACACATGCATACAAGAATATCTGAGTGCTTTATCTGTTCCAGCTCTTCCTAGAAAAGGACAAACCATGTATTTAGGTTTCATTCTAGAAAAATGCCCTGAAATTTTAAGTATGGGTCTGCTTATTTATTATCTAACACATCATTCAACCTAGAGGGTCCAATCAGGGACCTTTAGTCAAACACATCTAACACCATAAATCCAAACACACTTAAAAGGTCAAAAGTATGAACAGTATCACAAGATCCAGGCATTTTTAGATTCAAGGCTACAAACTTTGCTAGGCTAGTCTTGACAGACAGTTTAGAGAAATGATTGTTTCTTGTCTTTCTGACAGAAGAATGCTACCATGCACCAAAGGAGCACTGTCAGTTGCTTGGATTTCCAAAATTCCTGCTTGCAGAGCACGCAAGAGTGTTTCTGAATCTATTAAAAAGTTTGACACTGTTCTCCTGCATTCTTAAAGAGCAAAATGAATACCATTAAATGCACCAGTGACCACCTTCATGTCACAGGTTTATTTTATTACTATTCTATTATTGTAGGAGCCTGATTATGTAAAGACTTCCAAATATACATAATTCCATAAAAGAAATATCACCAATGACTGAGCAGCATCAAGAATGAGATTTTAATTAGTAGTCAAACCACCTGACATCTAACTCCCTGTACAATACTGATCATTTAAGTTTATCCTCTGTCATGATCACGACATAGGCTGTGCTTGACTAAGCCACATCTTCCAAGGTACCAAGCTTGATTTGTATACTTGTCTGCCCAAGAGGGCCAGTGGTATCCTGGAGTGCAGCAAGTCAAGGGAGGTGATCCTGCTCCTCTACTCAGCCCTGGTGAGGCCACATGGAGTGCTGTGTCCAGTTCTGGGCAGTATAAGAGAGACATGAAGCTCCTGAAGCAAGTCCAGAAGGCAACAAGGGCCTGGAGCATCTCTCAAAAGAAAAGGCTGAGGGAGCTGGGTCTGTTCAGCCTTCAGGAGACAACCAAGAGGGGACCTCAGTGTCTACAAGTATCTGAAGGGAGAGTATCAAGCAGATGGAGCCAGGCTCTTCTCAGTGGTGCCAAGCAATAGGACAAGAGGCAATGGGCAGAAACTAATGCACAGGAAGTTCCACCTGAACATAAGGGAAAATTTCTTTACAGTGGGAGTGACCATGCACTGGAACAGGTTGCCCAGAGATGCTGTGGAGTCTCCCTCACTGGAGATGTTCAAGAACTGCCTGGATGCAATCCTGTGCCATGTGCTCCAGGACGGCCCCACTTGAGCAGTGAGGTTGGACCAGATGACTCACTGTGGTCACTTCCAACCTTACCTACTCTGATTTGAAAACAACACAGGACTTGGTTTTACTTTTATATTCTGACTTAAATTTTCAACTCTCAATTCTTATTCTGCCTTCAGTACTAGATTTGAAATATGATGATAAAACCTTAAGTTAATGTAAGTGGTAATACAAGTCTCAAAGCCACTTTTAAGCACTTCAGCTGCTGGTAAATAACATCTCATTTGAGTATTTGTAATTTTCCACCTGAAGTCTACACCAAGCAACACAAAATTCAAGACAGAAGGTTCAGAATCAAGATCAAATAGGTATCACAGAATCATGGTGGTTAAAAACTCATAGAAACTCAACAATTAAATGGACTCAAACACTTCAAAGCAGAGGAGAAACTGCTGAAATGGGTTCCACTCCAAAAACGTCCAACAGGTCTGCCACAGCTCTCTCTTGATTCAGCCCAAAAATTCAATTAGGCATTTTGGGTCAGAGAGGTTGTAAACAACCTACTGGCCATGGAAGCCCCAAGAGGCTTCTGGACAGGCTTTAGTTTTCATCTGTGTGAGCCTCCTACTCTGTTCACAGCAAAAATACATAGGTGTAACTCCTGAGACAGATACCAAAGAGCTACCTGCACCCACCGTGCAGTTCCTCATCCATGGGAGCAGGTATACAACTTTTAGATGAAAAGTTTCACTCCAAGTAACATGAAACAAACTGACAGCACACCAACTGCCAGGCACAGGACCTGCCTATAGGTCCAAGTAAGTGAAAGAAGCCATAGGGTAAGCACAGCTGTGGCACTCAGACCTGCAGAGCCTGTTGGGCAGAACTGCTATTTTGTCTTTCCAAAAATTAACAGAATTAAAGGTGTAGGTGGGAATGTGTACCAAAGTGTTCCCCAAGAACACAAAGAAAACACGTCCCAAACGCAAGGACTGAACACAGTGAGTAGCCTGCTTATCTGAAAGGTTACAGCATGCCAGGCTTTAGAACCATTTTCATATTTAAAAGCAGCCAACAGCCTTAATCTCCTATTTGCATGACAGGGAAATGCAGTTGCTGACACTAATATTGCTGCATTCTGAAAGACATGCTGCTGCTGCAGACTGTCTGGCTGAGCCCAGGAGAAGGCAGAGTTACCTGAGTGGAGGTGATGTGAGCAGATATGGTGCCCCAGTCTGTGCCTCAGTGAGGACGTGCTAAGTGTGTGGCTGTCAAGCCACTTGCAGTTCTAAGCTCACAGCACTGCCCAATGGCTCCCTTTCCAGCTGGCAGCTTTTGTGTTCAAATACCACTACAGCACAGCCCAAGGGAAAAATCAGGAAATGTCACAGGCACTGGTCAGCCTCTTAAGGCTAACAAGATTGTGTTCTTGAGAAGTGAGGTATTAGGCTCCAGCAGAGATGTTGCTGAGATGGGTCAGAATGCATTTTTATTGGAAAAAGCATTATCACAACAGTCTGGAGTCAATGAGGATGAAGATTCATGCCCTGGGTCTGCAAGAGACAGCAAAGGGACTCCTCTAGCCCCAAGGATGAATGCTGAAGTAAAAAAAAAAAAAAAAACAACAAAAAAAAAACAAACCCACAGCACAAAGGGACTAAGTGGGGAAAAAAGCCAAACCAAAACCAAACCAAACAAACCCCAAGCAGCCCACATTCTAGCCTGGGGGGATGCTAAACCTGAAATGCAAAGCATGCAGGAGGCAGCAGTGGAGACATCCACAGCATCCTGCCTCAAGTGCCAAATGAGTTTCCAACAGCCTACATCTGGAAATTACAGATCTGCTCCAGTACTCCAGTATCTGACTCATGCAATTCAAAAGTGAAACGTAAATATGGAAAAGCATGCAAAAGAAATACTCTCCTATAAGAATTACATATAATTAATATTTACATACCAGTGTACTGCTCCTTTTTGTATCAGATTACAAATAATTTTAGAACTACATACTCTGCAGTTACTTTGAAATGTTGTATGCAGTTACTTCTTCAGCTATTCAGAAGGTAGTGGCCAATTCCTGACTGGTCATGTCAGAAACAGTATTTGAATACTATTAAGATTGCCTACAACTTCTTTTCCAAGTAAGATTTGAGTAAAGAACACGCTACTAGACCGATAACCAAGCAACCTGACAAAGACAAGGTGGCAATAGAGTTAGCCATGTGTAATTTAAGGAACATTCATTACGTTTTAGTGAATTCTAACAACCAGACTAGCATTATAAGCCACATAAACTATGAACTATGCTCCCTAGGAGAACACACACCTACCTGCATGAAATACCCAGTAACTAATGCCTTTCTTATGTTGATGTAATAGTCTCGGCTGGTGAAGTCTGTGCTTCGACGAGGCAAATTAAACCTATCCATGATTCGTGACAGCTGCTGGCGTACATTGTCTGCAGACATCAGGGACCTGTAGTTAATGAAGTTGTCATAACACCACTGAACCGACTCATGATCTGCAACATTAGAAAACATGAATCAAAATTAGAACAAGTAAATAAAACAGCAACTAACTGATTGATCAGTCAGATGAACCAGAAAAAAACATCCATAAACTTTTATAAATGACAACGGCTCTTAAGAGTTTATTCAGTCCATTTCTTGCATTAGGGAACTTGCCAAAACTGTTTTCTATTCAGGAGACATGTGGTCAGGACATGAGAAAATCAGGGGTTTTATCCCCTCACCAACATACCATACACACAATCAACTGATGTTTGGCTGAAATACATCACTAAACTTTGGACATTTCGAAAATCACAGTCTGCAACTAGAAAAATCATCTTCCAAATCTGCAGTGTAAAGTATAACTATGTAAAGAACACTGCACAATCTTAACTGTGGCATATAACAAACATAAGACTGTACATAATTATACTGTATTGGAGAAATTAAATCCTCCTTAAATTAAACATTAAAGTGCCAGTTAAGAACTATACACAGTGAGCTGTATTTTAACTGTGATGCACCTCATAGCAGTTTAAGTAAATGTAGGTGACTGGTAAAATACAGCAACTGTAACAGAACTCTTTACTCTTATTGTTCCCACTGCTGATAGCTCTAAGAAGAACTCTGTTAAAACAGCAAGCCTCAGCACTTCTGTCAGGATATGCCTGCATGTTTAACACCAAGAAACCCAGCTCTCCCTACCAAGTCGGTTACTTTTCAAGTAATGCTCTTATAATCTTTTTCAGCTTAATAATCCAACAAAGCCAGACTAAACAAGAATTAAAACTTAAAGGAACTCTTGTACAGAACGAGACTTTTCTTAATTTGACTTGAAAAGAAGGGAGGTTAGGTAATTCCAGGTCAGTCAGAGTTCTTTCTGCATGTTATCTTGTAGAATATATTTGAAATTAAGTATAATGAAGATCTTGCACAGTTAGGATTCTACTGTACAGTGAAGCACCACAGCATGTTACTTTCTCAGCCATCTGAACTGTGCATGGTAGGTAATCCATAAATGTTTTATATTGTTCTAGATACAATCAGTAGCAGCATTTTGTCTTCTGAACCCAAAAAATCAATTCACAATTTCACAGCACAACTGAACAAAAGCTGATTCCTGAAATATCTCTATCCCTCAGTAACCTGAGTATGAAAGCAGTGGCTTCCAGAAACAAAATGTCTGCAAGACATCCTGGGTCCTGTTAACTACAACAGAACAGCACAAGTAACACATGTCTCCAGTTTATAGGTGTTTAATAGAAGTTCCTCAGCTTTGCATTAAACAAACTGAATACACCTGTTTGGACTTTACTCTGAAGATCTCTTTATTTTAGATTGTCCCATAAATGATAGTTAGAAGATTTCAGCACAAAATTTCTAAATCAAAACTGCAACAGAGAGGCAACTTAGTGCCCCTTTCATTTCACTTAGGGTAAAAAACTGTTGCTTTTCTGTTTGCTTACAGGACATTGGAGCACCTAACTTAACCTGTTTGGCAGCTAACTGTAACCACTTTACTAGCCACCAGTGTAAGTCACAGGTGAAAAAAGTGAGTCACTTAGGTAGTAATTTTTCAAGAGAATTCCTAGCTTACCCTGTTCATTCCTATCCTTTTCAAGCTGCTAAAATATACTTCATCTATGCTGAGGAAGACCATCCATTTTCCCTAAATTTCATACACAGAAGTGATGTAAATGAAATAACTGTACCGCATGGCTCTAAGTTACTTGATGCATTACTCCTTCGCCCTCAATCTATCCCAAAGCCTCATTACAGAATTCCTAACTACATTAAAAAGTTAGGATTAAAAAGGTTTGGTTCTACGAACATATCCTTCTCCAAATTCACAGTATTTTCTGCACTGCTCTACCTGAGAAACCACTAAGCAATTATGCATATTTTCGGATAATTAATGTCAGATTCCAGAATTTCTTAGTTATAGGAACACTTGCTTCCTTCTGATCAAGGGTTACCCAGCATTCATTTAAAGCCTGGCCTGCCTCCATGCTCATCAGTTTATAACATGATTTCTTCCGTAGACTTTTGGTTTTGTCTGACCCCCAAAGCAAAGTAGCACTTAAATAACAAAACCCAAGCCCAAGCCTTTCACCTGTCCTTGGAACCCAGGAATGAAAGTTGGCAGCACAAAGCATTGCAAACAATTTGGCTAAAACAAGTACAGACTTACTTTGCTTGAAAGCATGGTAGACATTCAGCAACGTCAAATGATCTCCATCTATGTGGGCAAACCTCATCTTGGCTTCATCTGCTGCTTTCTTTGCTTCCGTGGGGCGAACAAAACACTGTGGGACTAAACAAGGTTGGTATGGGCCCAACACAAACGCCCATATCGATGAGTCACGCATTCACAGATAGAGGAACAAGGCCTAGCTAGGTCAGTTCACAGAGCATAGGGCAGGGCAGGATGGCCTCCAACTGCATCTTGGACTGTTTACTACCTTGATTTGGTACATCAACACCTAACCACATCTGTAAGACAAGAGGGTTTCAAAGCTACAGAGTACCTGATTATTTTAATAGAACTCTATGTAGGCATCAAAATCTCTAGTCTGAAGGCCATCAAGATTACCTCTGTATACTGGAAGGCTAAACAGATCTTAGTTCAAATCCAGTGCTGATAGCTCTACCAGGAGCTAGTATCCCACGTAATAAACACTTCAATTGCAAATTTGCTTTTGCAGAAAGCCCCCACAGACAAAGTAAAGAAAACAGTTCTGAAACTGCACTGCACTAGCACAGTCCCAACAAACATGAGTTTTAAGTAATCACAAGTCTTCTTCCCAGCTGGTATTGTTATCAGCACTGGTATACAGAAACATGTGAATGAAGGAATTAATAAGTCTAAAGGTTGTGATGGTAGCGGTAGTGGTGGAAGGTTAAACTGTCCTTTGGCACTACTTCAAAGAAAAAGAAAATAGGTGAAAAAAATTGCAACGTGATGAGCTTTCCCCATCACTGTATTCTCTTACATACATCTGACTCAGTCTGACTTGAATCCAAAAATCACGTTTTAACATTTCCTTTCCAAACACAGACTAGCAAAGACCACAAACAGTATTGCAGCCAACTTAATTCGCAGTCTGTCAGCATTCTAGGACGTTTGTAAGATTGATACTCATTCATGAGATCTTCAAAGTAGTTCCAAGAGACCTGCTGGAGCAGGGAGGTTGGCCAGATGAGCCACTGTGGTCCTTCAACCTTACCCATTCTGTGATTCACTTTATAGAAATCTACAGCAGAAAAAAAAAACACCACTTGGGTTTTAAGTAGATGTAATTTTTAAGAGGCTAAATTTCAGTAAAATTCAATGCTGAGATGCTACAAATCCTCCCCTTTTTCCAGCTGCCTGGGACTACATTAGCTTTCTCATAACTGAAGCCCAGCAGTCTCATGAGGACACCTCTCTGCACCTGATCTGTCTCTATCAGATGAGGGCTTTTTTGTGGGGTGTTACACAGTTTTACTTTATTTTATTCTTAAATTTGCATAAAAGCCCCAAAGCACTAGATATGTGAGCTGAATACTGGGTGGAACTTGAGAAAAAAAAATACACACTGCAACAGTGAATCTCATGGCAACGAACCAACAAAGACCAATGCATTGAAGAAAATAAACACCCTGTATAGTGGGTTCTGCCTTTGAAAAAGGAGGTAATATAATGTGTATTTTGTTTTCAAACTCAGACTAATAAAAGCAAAATCCAAATTATTCTATCACTGGCTTAACTCTGTTTCGAGTAAGTAATAGCACGTTCCATACCACAGCAAGACACCATGGCTCTTATAAAATGAAATACAATCATTTAACCTGCTCATTTATTCAATGCTATTTTGGCTCTTTTCTTAGTTTCCCATTCAGTCCAAACTTAATACATGGATTGTTATCCACAGCCTGACAAATCTTTATGTGGACTTAAGGCACCAAAACATGCAATTACGCTGCTGGTTTAAACCAAGTGCTTACTTTGGGAAATAGTCCTCACAAATACCAGGACCATGGAGGTTTTTTAGGAGCAGTATTTTAGTTATAACCCATACATTAACCAGCTCCAGTTCATTTTCTATTTTTCCCCAAAAACTTTTTTATCATTACATTAATTGTGCCTTAAAACAAAAAAAGGTATCACAGCCTGGAAAAGGTAAATTGGAAAAGGAGTAAGGCAAATCATTGAAGGCCACAGATAAAAATGCTAGACTGACTTTTCTGCAGTAGATATCTGGGGGGGGAGAGGGGAAGGGAAGAGAAAGACAGGCACCAACCTACCACCACCTCCGCAATGAAGCCTACCATTTCATTAAAAACAGTATTATGATTCTGCCCTGCCCATCTGCTCTGAGTCTGAACAATCATAACTCTGCAACAAACATTTTAGCTTGTTCTTAAAAACTTTCATATAAATATACTGTAAGACTAAACTGAAGCAATAGATTTTACACTTAGTCAGAAGGTTTTGGTTTGCTCTATTCACCAAAGTTAAGCATGTGAGCAGTACACCTGCATTGGGGAGAGCCTGCTCAGACAGCACACCCCAAAGACAGGAGGACTTTTGAGTAAGAACACCCCAAAGACAGGAGGACTTTTGAGTAAGAACACCCCCACTTTCATAGAGACAATCTTTAGACCTCTAACTATAAACCAAAGTCAGTTCTACATAACTGGGAAATTAAATACAAGGTTTGCTTGGTAAGATTTTCCTCCCATCAAGCTCTCTCAGCCAGCAGTGCTATTCACAGAACGCAGCAGCCAAGTACAGCTGTGCATGTTCTTACACAGATACTTCCTCCCCCCCCAAGTTTATTCTTTCCCTTTAAAAGTAATGAATCTTCTCCAGTTTTAGCACTTAATGGCTGAAAAAATGTGTAAGAATTCCACGTACAAGCTTATGGTTTGATATCAGTTATACTGCAACCCCTTGGGGAACACTGGGATTTATCAAAGTGCAGAACAATGCACAATACAGAACAGATGTCACTGCCTTAAAAACAGAGGGACTGAACTGATGTTTCTGGTCCTGACTACAAGCCTAGAAAGAAGTTTCTGTTCCCCTGGCCTGATTCACCCCCCACCCCAACAACTCAAGCACATACACATTTAACTAAAATTAGAAGCAAACTGACCATTTTATGTGCATTAATTTCTTGACAATACTATTCATTAGCTTCAAGGTCTTTACATATATCCATGACTGAACCCAAATATGAAGTTCTAAAAAACAATTCTAATTCTATTAGAAATATTTTTTTTTTAATGTGGAAAACTCAAATTCTCCCCAAACTGAAGATCTGCATTTTGTTTAGTATCTCTTTTCCTGCTATTACCTGACAACATGGCAGTAATAGATAGGACCTCATTAGAACAGTTGTAGTCACAACTTGCAATAACCATTTTAGCCAGCTGTGGGTCCAATGGAAATTCAGCCATCATGGATCCCAACTCAGTCAAGTCTCCATCATCGTTTAAAGCAGCCAAATAATTCAAAAGCTCTAAGGCTCTCATCAGAGTTTCAGGAGCTGAAAGAAAAAAGTATGTAGGTACGCACATTAACCAAACTGCTCCACATCAGAAAAAAATGAAGCAGCAGAGAGTATTACGAGCCATCTTGGGTTTTTTTGTTCTCCATTCATTAGCATTCCAACACAAAACTGTTACCAAATTCGGTAATACACACCCAGGCATGAATGACTGGGGGTGGAATGGGAGGGAACAACACTCATTTAGAAGAGTTTAACATTTAATCACAAGCTATGAATATTTGAAGATTACTGCTTTTCAAAATTCCACCAGCAGTGGCAATGTGAAATATTCAATATCACAGTAACATCACCACCTCCTCCCTGCAGATACTTCTTCCCTTACTCCATACCAGAGCAATACAGTCCTTCAATCTCAGCCATTTCTCAGCTATCTATAGCCTCTCACAATCTGAGCCAGTAACAATGCTCTTAAATCCTGCAATCCACATACAGAGTCTGTATTAACCCACACAGACAACCAGAAGGAAACCCAACAGCCTTCCTGCTAAGCTATCACATGTTGCACAGCACAAAGAATTTCATTGCTTTGTAGAAGTATTTAAAAGTTTACAGACTATGCTGCATTTTTATTTTAGGGGGAAAAAAACCCTGGCATTTCTATATGGATGATCTATGTCTCTAATTAGCAATATAACCCAGTTACATCTGAAGTATATATGAACATTTAACACTTAGAAATGAGATACACATTAACTTTATAGTTTGAGCCAAAAACATGTATTCAGCTTTCAAAACACTAACCAATTTTGTTTACATACAGTTGTTAACTGATTGCACAATTAGAATGTGTAATCAAGGTGGTAAGTTAAGAAAACCCTCAAATAATAGACTTTCTAATGCCCAATTTTCTTTATTCTCTGCAGGCAAGGGGCATTCAGTAGGTTCCTTGGTACCACTGAAAGCTGTTTTTCAGGCAGAAACATAAAAAGCTTGCTTTGATACAACACAGCGCACTAAATTCCAGGAAAAACAAAGCACATACCTTACAGATGACAATAAAAAAGGGAAAAAAAACATAAAATAATTTATTCCATGTTGGCATTATATAACACAGCCACAAAAATAAAGACTGGAAAGATGGAAATAGATACCTGGAGGATCCATAAAATCAAAGTGCACCAAATCATCTATACCAAGCTTCTTGAGCTGTAATACTACAGATCCTAAGTTAGACCTCAAAATTTCAGGGTATGTGTTGTCCTGGGGGGGAGGGAAAAAAGAGAAAATTCGTAACACTTGTTCTTCCAAACACTTTATACTACAGAAGCATTCAAACTCGATTTTGTTTAACAGCACAGAACTCAACTACCTGAATCAATCAGACTTTCTTATAAACACAATCTAAACTAAGCAATCTTACCTGCATTTCAGTTTTGTAGGCCTTCTCTGTATAAAGCCTGAAACACTTTCCTGGTCTGGTCCTCCCAGCACGGCCAGCTCGCTGCTGAGCAGAGGCTTTACTGATGGCAGTCACCAGCAGAGACTCCACTCTGATCCGAGGGTTATACACCTGTTTCAAAGGGGAAGCAGAGCAGGAAGGAAGGAAAAGAATGAACAATGTTCATAGATAAGACAACTGTCTAAAAAAATAAAGACTGCTTTAAACTTATTTTCAAATACAGCTTCTGACTAGGAAATCACAAGTACTGTGTATCTGAAAGGAGAAAAAATTGGCTACAAAAGGCTCTGGATCAGTGACAGAGCTTCAAATGCAACTGCCTAGAGAAAAGCATTTTTTATTCACTTGTTAACAGCAACTCCTGCCAGGCTCCCTGTTCTCCTTAAATGTGTGTATTTTTAGATAAGATTTTCATGGCAAAAAGAATGTGCCCAATTTGTTCTATAGAGTGCTAAACACTCATGATGCTCAAAAAAATTCCATTAAAAAAGCTGTCTTGATATAATTATGAGGTTGAATAATCATGTTTTCGAGATCAGAAAAATCTAATGCTAAGGTTGAACGCAACTGTAAAAATCAGGCTGATGCTAAACCAAGTCTGTATTTCAAGGGTACAGGCAGACTGTCACTGTACAGAGTATGTGTTGGTATGTACTGTAACATTTCCACTGCAGTCATACATCACCAGCAGCCCTGCCAACTCAACAGGGCTCATGTAAAGGACATACTGCAAAAAGAAGGCAGCAGTCACCCTGTAATAGTTTCAGCTGAAGAAGTTCAGTCCATGTTTTAACACTTTTCTGATGAGAGTAAGCATCGTATGTGTATAAAACCTTTAGTTCTTATTACAGAAGGTTATTCTTCCACTGTAAGAACTACTTCTGAAAAAAAATCAGCCTAAATGGTGATTGAAGCTTGTGCATGAAGATGCACTGGCTGTACTCACATTCTGCTGTATGACTGTCTCATTTAGCTAAAGTTTACAAGGCTGACAGTGTGCACCAGCATGAAAGTGTGAGAAACCAAGTTATAAAAAAGGTTGGTTAGTGAAAAAACTAAATGAAGATTGAGATTTGTATTTTGTTCTTTCTTTAGTTATTGGGTTGACTGTAGGAAAGCTACTTCAGTTCCTCTGAACATCCCACAATGTTCCAAGAACAACAATACAAGCTTGATTACAACTTTCAGGGCTGCAACAATACGTGATAAATACTGACAGAAACAGTAGGTATCATTTCCTTATTTTGATTTTAGTGCTGGAGTTTTCTACAGTAACTTAAAAGACGAGGAAGCTTCTAGCACCAGTTGGATTAACTTTCGATTCTTGGTTTTACTTGAACATTTCCAAGCATAGACACATAGTAAAAAACTACTCTTTCTAAAGTATCTGGAAAATACATATTCTATATTCTATCTTGAACATTTCCAAGCATAGACACATATTAAAAAACTACTCTTTCTAAAGTATCTAG
Organism: Acanthisitta chloris; assembly: GCF_000695815.1. Classification (NCBI taxonomy): domain Eukaryota; kingdom Metazoa; phylum Chordata; class Aves; order Passeriformes; family Acanthisittidae; genus Acanthisitta; species Acanthisitta chloris. The sequence goes on along the minus strand of NW_008669812.1, from coordinate 24,936 downwards.
AAAATACATATTCCATATTCTAACTAAAGTTTGCAGACTAACTGCAAACAGTTCTTAAGTTAAAACCAAAACAAAACCAAAGCAACCAAGTTCAAGATTTCAACTGGAAAAAGACTTAAGTGTTTACAAAGGAAAGAGTTACCTCAGGAAACCAGACGGCAGCATCTTTCCTACTACATAAAAAAATACCCCAAGAAAAACCCCAGAAAACGAAATAGTCTTTACCTTCTGTTTTGCAAAGCCAGGATCAATCACAAACACAACACCATCTATTGTTAATGATGTCTCAGCTATGTTAGTGGACACAACAACCTGTCAAGAAAACAAAAACAACCAAACAAGTAAATTAAATGCCTCTGTCCTGGAGATGAAGAGCTCTGATTTTGTCTCTACACAAAGAATTTTCAGCAAACTTTCCTTCTCTTCATCAATAACTACCAGAGCTGTGCTCCAACACTTTCACAGGGTGATCTGAAATCAACCAGATGAACTTCTAGTGCAAAGATTGCGATTTCTATCCAATCTTGTTACTCCCTATGAGACTATGAACAATATAAATGTTACTTTTTAGAAAAAGAAACCAAAGGGCAAAACTGTTACTTATGAAACCAGTATCCAATTTCTTCTTACATCTCTGGTACAGCATGACAAGTTACCACTGGATCCCTTTAACACTTTCTATTAATTCTAGATTTTAACCTTTCTTTTAAAGCTTAAACAGGGTAAATTGGTTAAATATTACTAAGTAAAAGGTTATATATAGCACAAGCACAGCATTTTCTTTTATTTGGCTTGAAATAAAGCTGTTATCAATATATTTGAGCTAAAACTCTGAACAGTACATGTTTAATTTCAACTTTTTCTATGATCAGATATTCAATCATCTTTATGTATCTTTAATGTTACATTATTTAAATTTCTATAAACTTCATGAAGGTTAAATCTCATGCAACAATTAAAACAAAGGCAAAATCAGAGCTGTGAGGTTTGATTCACCATCCTTCATGTCCAGAGCTGCAGTTTCTATACATACCATTAGCTCTCATCCCAACAGTGACCACATTATATCATATACTATTAGCAAGTTTAATCAGCTATCTCAGAAAAGACCCCAAACTTGTACAGCAGTTCATCAAAACTACTTACCTTTACCTCTTAATTTCAGAGCATTCTGTCATCATTGTTTTCAATGTTTTCAGCTTAGCAATTAGAACTGGAGAGACCCCTAACACTTTGCTCACAATTACAACGAAGCCAGTGGCTGGACTAGGTTGATAATCTCTGATTTCCTTCCCTGCTAGCTGATCACTTTGCCAGTCAGCTACTTATTACACTCAGCTTGTCTCTTCTTAAGTAGAGTTACGGTCTAAGCTGGCCCAAATACTACAATATATCGAAAGCAATACTTTGGTGGAAAAACCTCCCGTCAATTACTTTGGAATTATGGTGTTTCACCCTGAAATGATGTGCTACTTTGAATTCATCAAGCAAACAAAAAAATCCTGTACACATTTCATTCACAGGTAACCTGCACAAATTAGTCACAGATAAAAGCCACAAACATCAATGCAATTCAGTGCAAAATCATTTTCATAAAAAATTCACCGGGCATTAAGTATGCAAATTAAACTCACTCTCCTACATTAAAAGGCTAGTCAATCCACACTCAGCTGGCCCTTACAGAGTGTACCTCATCTAAACGTTTTGGGGTTTTCTGTCTCTGCTAATGCACAGACCCATCTGTACCCAGAAGCTTTGAGTGCCAATGACAGAGTTTTGGTCCTGCTTTTAATCACCAATTTCTATTAGGACACTTCAATACCAATAACTCAATACTGTTAGTGTGCTTAGTCCACAAAAGCAGAGCATTTGAACTTGTACCTGAATTTACTTATTTGTACTTGAATAATACAGAATTTTCCAAAGGTAAAAGAAACAAAAAAGTTGTTTACGCTGTGTTGTATGTACAGATATAATTCGTTAATGTCACACTGCTTAAAAACTATAATTAATGAATGTAAAAACACAAGTAATTAAAAAAAGTTGATGGAATTACACATCTTTCAAGCCTAAATCGAAGTACTAAGTTACTTCAGAAATTAGTGCTAAGCTACAGAAAATAATTAATTGTACCTAATTAGCTTTAGCTGCAGCTACTGAGATTACAGTACTCTGAATATTAAAATACACATAGTACCTACATCTAAAAATATCTCTATATTGCATATGTACTAACCAGCAATGCTGAAGATTGCTGAAACAGGAACTAGAACAGTTTGGAAAGGGATAAGATAGGAAGATGATTTAACAAGGAGCTTTTAACATGGGACAATAGAAAGGTTCTTTAAGTCATCTTCATCTTCCTCCACAGTATCAATTAAATACTCTGATTAACTAGTAAAAACTGGTTTTATCTCCAATCTTAAGCTTTCCTGCAGCAACAGCTCATTTTTCTTAGCACAGAGAGAACAAATAAATGTGCTAGGCTCTCGAGCTGTATCACTACTAGCTGTTACTACTGCAAGACACCACACAACTTGCAGTATCTCTCCTTTCACAAAGTGAAAGCTCAGGAGGAGATACTTACTCAGATCCTGCAAGCACTTCACTTACATTTTTATGACCATTAGAGCCTTTGAAATGACTCAGACCACCTGCCAGCTCTCTCCTGAGCAGTTCTAGAGACTAGGTTCAGCTCCCACAGGAGTGTGTGTGAGCAAGCATCTTCTAAGGCACAGCAACACACGGTCCTAAGGCACTAAGACTAACTGAAACTAAAACAACACAAATTTACAACACAGATGCACTTGCTCTCATAGCTACATTTGCTATGAAGATAAAAACTAAAACATTGAAGTTGGAATATTTCAGCCAAGGCAGGCAAAGAGGAAAAGCAACGTTACAGGGTTGAGTCTGTTGCCTGCACTGTGCCTGCTTTTGCCTACAATTGATATCTTTTGGGCATAACAACTTTTCTTGTAGTTCAGTAGCTGCTACAGCAAGAGCATGTTCCTCTCATCACTGGTACTGCCTCTGTCAGTTCAACATAATGGGAGCTACACTCTGTGCTTGTTATCCTCTTATGAAGAAAACCCAAAACTACCTATTTTGAAGTGCACAGATTTAAACATGAATGAGTACTGAATAAAATACACAGCTATCACTTGTTCATTACTGGAAAGCAATTTAATTCATTTAAGTCATTTGATAACACAATCTTGTTGCAGCACTAGTTTCATGATTTCAGACTGAATGCTTTCTGCAATGAACTTCCACAGGAAAAAGAAGACAATTCCACTACATTTATTAAGTGATTTACTCCTCCAGAACACTAGAAAGCTGTTGCTACTATTCTACATGCATTTTATAGTACTGCAAAAAAACCCAAATAATCAAGGAACAAACCCCTGCCTAGAGCACAGAGTATGATTCAGCTTTGACCTTCAAAATCTTAGTTTTGTGATTGCTAAAAGAATTTCATAGAGCATTAACTTAACGTGAGGAAACTCTATTAAGACTCATTTCCAATGTTCAGTTTTAGAGAAATAACCACATAGCTTCTAATTGCTTTATGCAAGCATTGATGTATCAATTTCACAAAGAGCATTCCCTGTGCCATTTCAAGCTTTTCAGTTTCTCAGTCCATTTTGCCCATGAAAGAACCTCAGTTCCTTGTTTACTACTACAGAAAACACAAACCTCTAACTTTGATGCACTTGCTTTAACTCTCATAAACCTTAAGAAACAGACAAAACCTCCCTGACAACCTCCCGTGGAGAAACAGTCCATTTTGTTTAAAAAAATAAAAAAAAAAATAAAAAGCAACCAAAACCATGTCTCAAAGCACCTACTTAGGGAAAAAAGCCCATCCCTCCACATAAATTGTATTTCTCTCAAGAAACTTCAATGAATGCCACTTCCATTCAGTCCAACCAAACTGTTACTACATTCTGGCCTTATAGATGGGAAACAGAACTTCGACTTGCACCGAGAAACAAATATCAAGTAATACAAAAATTCTAATGTGATAAATACTGGATTATTAAGGCTTCATAAAAAAACCAAACCCTTCTACTTGTTGCTTCAAAATATACTTAAACCAGCTGAAACTTATATTTCCTTGCCCACACAACTGAGCAGCTACTTAAAGAACAGCATACTAAACCAGTGCAGTATTTACCTTTCTTCCAATTGCTCCATTTTGTTTTTTCGGTGGGGGAGGCTCAAATATCCTTTGCTGTTGCTGAGGAGGAAGGGTGGAATACAATGGAATGATTTTGATGTCACCAACTTCTGGGCCTAAATCATCAATTTCACGTTTTATCCTCTTGCAGGCTTCATCAATCTCCTGCAAAACAAAAATCCTGGTCAACAGAGAACTCCATGAAAAGGCATAGCATTTTATTTTAGAATGCCTGTGACAATTATATTAAGTCTACACCCTGAAGAACAATTACAGTAACTTCTACTTTTAAAAATAAAAATAACTTTAAAAAAAAAAAATCAATCAAGATGCTTACTGAATCTGCAATCAAATTTCCACAATACTTCAAGATGTTTCAGTTTCTATACTCTAATGAACAGCCTCATTTGCATTCAACATCCTTTTTCTTTTAGTCATGTTTCCTAATTAAATCTCTACAAATTGTACTAAAATTGAAATCTCTCACCCTGGAATATTAAACTGCACTCATGACCTTTTCAATTTTCACAATCTGAAAGAAATTGATGTGCAAGATATTTAAAATAAGCCAATTAAGCTTTAATGTCACGTATCACTAATGTAATTATATGGAAGATTTGCTTCATTGTACCTAATGAGAACAAACACCTTTACAGTATAAACATGAACGCTCAAAATCAAACCTCTCAACCCAATGTTTCAGATTTTACTTTAAAATAAACTGAAATCCCATTTACGCTTAAGAAAACTCAGTGAAGTACTCTGAAGATGAAATATTTTTCCATGCCTTTGTTTACCTTACTATTTTCTGCTTACCACACAAAACAGTTTGCCACAGCCCCATCATTTAGAACTCCATTTTGTTTAAAACATCTACATTTAAGCCAACTTGTTCTGTACTGATCAGTGTACATATAATAACATAAGCATGGCAAAATGAAAACTCTTCCTCTTTGATGCCCAGGAGCCCTTTAAGAGTAAGCCTAATTTTTTCTGGTATTGCCTTGCCAATCTGAATGAACTGCAGATATTTATGAAAAAAACCCTTTCTTTACAAGCTGCATTTTGCCAACAAATCCAACACACCTTTATAAAGTGTGAGGGGCACAGCAGAAACTGAGCTGGAATGCCCTGCTGGTTTATTAACAGAGGCTGAATTTCTTTCCACAGGTGTCAGTAGCTGGTGTTCTGCTGACAAATCCCCTTCTTAAGTGCAGTAACAGCCTCCCAGCGAAAAGGGAAAACACTAATTTAATGGTTAAATATTGAATAGAAACAAAAATACAGGACAGACCTTAGCTCCTGATCTGAAGGTCACTACACTGTTAACAGAATTTGAGCAGATGCTGTGCAACTGGGAAATATGATGCTGGACAGGATGCTTAATCTTCAGCAGTAATGACTAGAGACCCTGGGACAGTTTTATACTTAAGAGATAGCAAAACACAAGCAAGGAGTGATAAAAGAAAGCACTACACTGTTCAGGACACATGTTCACAGCCACAGATCACTCTTCAGAAGAGACAGAAGTATTGTTTCCCCTAGAGTTTGCCCATGTAGTTTCAAAGGATCCCTAATCAGGACTCATTAAAAGACTTCAACATAGAGATGACAAGTGTATACATAGTGATTACTCTCTGCAGATTTGCAAAGGTAACTACAGACCTCTTATCATAAACTGCTGAAAGAAGGATTCCAGTCAGCAAGAGCCACTGCCACATCTAAAGGCACTAAAAGAGAATTCTTTAATAGTCGCAATTTTAATTAAAAAAGGAAAGACTAGCTTCCTTTTATTTACCACAGTGACAGAAAAGATACCTACTTCAGTGTATCTACTTCCCCAGGGAAGCAGTCACAGCATCAAGCCTGACAGAGTTCAAGAAGCTTTAGGGCAGCACTCAGACACAGGGTGTGATCCTTGGGGCTGTCCTGTGCAGGGCCAACAGTCAGACTTTGATGATCCTTATGGATCCCTTCCAACCCAAGATATTCTAAGATTCTAACTGTATCCAGAACCACCCAGATGATGACCAAAACTGGTATCCCAAAGCACACAATCTACAAGGAGTATGTGTGGCAAGAATAGCTTGAAAGTGTTAGGGATTCCTTTAAGTGTTAAAGTTCTGTGTGCATCACATGAAAACATTTAAATCTAGAGATGTGAGATAGTTGAAGGCACAATCCTAACTTTAATCCTTCAAAGACTCAGCAAGTCTAATTCAATGGTGCCAATTTACTCAAGTATGAAAGGCCTTTAATTCTTTAAAAAAGCCCACACGTTTAAATATTTGCACATCATCCAGTCCAAACAAATCCATTACAAAACCCCTCGAAGAGGGATCATTCCCTCAGCCTGCACGAAAGAGGAGATTTTTCTTCACAAGTAGAGAACAGGAAGGTACAGTGACCTTGCCTTGCATTTGGATTATACCTGAAAACCTCCTCAAAGCCCTGACTATCTCTGACTGCCTGACATAGGGGGTACCAGGACACAGGAAGCAGGAAGAGACGCAGGATTGAAGGAGCCACACCTAGACACAGGACTTCCCAGTGTATGAGCACAAAAGACATGCTTACAAAGACTTTGATGGTCTTGATCCTAGTTCCTCACAAACCTGAAGACTTCTTATGAGCAATGTTTGAGAAAGAGTTCTCAGTAAAATTGTAGTCCATTAAATTGTCTGTTGGTGCACTCACCCTGAGAAGAGCTAACTACCAAAAGGTGAACAGCAAACAGCCACAAAAAGGGGAAAGGTTATACTGCTAGCTAAAATGCTCATTTCTCTAAAGCTGCAAGTGCCACAACTCTTCCAGACTCCACATCTAGTCATCAGAAATGTCCCAGAC
>NW_008669812.1:14540-17869 GCF_000695815.1 Acanthisitta chloris | reverse complement strand
AATCAAAATAAATTCACGATATACAGACAATAGCTAGTTTACCTGCAACACTATGGAAACTGGAATCAAGTAGCAGTTAAGAATTCCAGAAAAGTACACTTGGAATACTAACACTGAGTCCTCAACATACTTCCAAACCATCAACAGCCTAAGTGACTCTCATTGGAAAAGCTCCAAATACAGACAATAATCAGCAAAGAAAAAATGTTTTGGGTTTTTTTGTGGATATACCAGTAATGGGGTGGTCAATATTTTTTCAACCAGGAAAAACAAAGTGATCACAACATTCAAATGCAAGTCAACAACTTTGCATTTTGTTCCTACAGCTAAATCAAGACAGTTTACAAAAGGAAAAAGCTGGAACCAGGAAAATAATACTGATAAAATGAGGTTATTATTAATAAATCAAATTTAAGCTAATTCAAATTGTGTTCCTTCCAATAGATGGCTGTGATTAAGACTGTTCTAGACCAAAATCCTGAGCAGACTGCTTGCTTTTCAAAGAACTGGTAGACAACAAGCAATATTTAGAATACTGTCAAATTAGGTGGATTTCATTCAGGAGCTTAGATATCAGAAAGCAATTCTAAGACACCAAAGCTTCAGGATTTTAACATGATCTCCCATTTGTGCATGGAATATTCCTGATCTCAGCAAGACCTAAATCCACATGGGAATCAATGCTTAGCAGTGTCCTGTTTAGAACACAAAGCAAGAACAGGGTGCATAGGTTTCCCTCCTATTTATTAGAAACAGTAGTACAGCCATCTATATTTTCACAGAACAGTAAGTAGGTTATTTATGCCTCCTGAATCCGAGAGGAATTTTACTCCATCTTAACCCATTTCTCCAAAGAATGACTAGTACCTAAAAAACCCACCCCCTGGATGCACTAATTTTTATTCCTGTCACATAAGCTGTGTTTCTGTGAGCTAGAAATGCAAAGATCCACCAGCCCAAAAGGAAACTCTTGAGTTTGAAGCCTGTTGACAAAAGGAATCCTGAATTCTCAGTATGCTGGGATTGCTGCTTACACTCCATTTTAGCATCCTCTGGATGGGGACAGCAATGCCTACTACTCATATCAAGCTCTTGATAAACCAAAAGCATGGTACTTGATTTTCCTCTTCTCATGAAATATCAATATATCTGCAAGTGAAATAACCAATCACATTAAATGATTCAAGCTGACAGAGCAGCAAAACAGTGAGAACTTCATCTGTGTGTAGCTACACATTCACAGCCAAAGCCAAAACAGCAGTTCTGAGTCATACACACTCTTCAACAGCATTCAACGCTACAGTAACAGTACCCAAAAAATGCACATGCTTTGAAAAGCGTTACACATCTTACCTCACTGTATCACTAAAGAAAAACAAAAGAGCTATGGAGCTTTTCAGGCATAAAGGAGCTCTAGTTAGTGCATCAGGTTGTGGCTCCACCTCACTTATGATTTTACCAGTACCTCAAATTTAGAAAAACTGTTTCTACAAAAAGATGGTGACTAATGATGTCACTTTAAAGCACATTCAAGTACTTGGCATACCAAACAGAATTCAATGGTTTTTGTAATCATGGTCCTTGGGAACCTTAATTCAGAAACACTTTCTTTAACTGACCCTGTATTTGGAACATTTAAAGAATCTCATGGGATGAGCAAAACTTCAAGACTGCTCCAGTTAAAACATACTTTAAACTCTTCTAAACAGGAGATGACAGTCTTATCTACAGCAGATCAGCTGCTACACTATACAGTTAGATTTAGCTTCACCCTGGATACATGAGTAGATATAACTGTTAAACCCCAAAGGAAACTAATGCCAAAAACGTGTAAGGCAATTTTACCCTGCATAAAATGAGTAAATCCAGAAAACTGATGCCAGAACTTAGCAGCAATGTTTTTCAGTATATCTATCTACAAATCAAGAACAACATTGCTGATCTGCATTTCAAGTCTCCAAGTGCAGCCTGGATTCTTCCTGATAAATGTGTAACTGCATTTGGCTTTATAAAGAAAAGGGCACCAGGGTGAAAGAACACACTGGGCATTCCTAACTGCTGATCTTACCAAGACACATAAGACAGATCTATACAGTCTGTGTCATTATTTCTGCCTCCCCCCACTGCACAAGTTTCATCTGTAAGGATGTTACACCCACTCTCAGATTACTGATCTTAATGGAGTGTAAAACCTAACACTGTTTTAGCAGAGCTCCAGCAGACATTAAACCAGCTGCCTCTCAGATCTGCAGGTGAGCCAGTCCTGAGACATTTGAAGTCAAGCTTAACAAATGTGTATCTACACAACTAGACTACCAAATTTGTAATCGCAATGACTGAGAACAAGTTTGACAACACCTATTGTCCAAGACAGACATGTTGACTGAAATGTAATTATGTTTTCCCCTTGTGAACAAAAATCCCTGTCAGAGTTTCCAATTTTGCCTGTGACTGACGTCAGGCAATCTATAGCTTACAGCTATTCAGGTTATACCTTTTTTTGAATATTGGCCTGAAACATAACATTATTTCCACATTCTGGAATCTTCCTGATATACCAGGGTGGGGGTTTTGGGTTTTTTTTTCCTGGTTTTGTGGGGGTTTTTTTCTTATTTTTTAAAAAAATCCGACAGCTGTTCCTCCTTACAGGGACTGTAGGACAAGTCCCATTTTCAAGTGTTTATTCCTAATAACTTTTGTTTTTAAACATCCTCTTTTGTTACTAATGGACTGAAAAGCAGCTCATGCAACATAATCATATACTTTTGTTCCTTCCAGGATTCAGGAAGGAAGTTTTTATTGAACACTTATTTCTGCACCATTAACAACAATTTGGTCTTCATTCAGTAACAGGCTTATGCAATTAAGGTTCCTTTGGTTTCCAAATGTATTTAAAGCTTCTTTTAATTTCTGGGCATGAGAACACAATCTTCCCTAGTATCTCCAAGTTCCATCATCAACTCTATGTCTTAACTAATCTGCACTAGTTAACTGCTATCTATTTCCCCTATCAAATTACTTCAGGTTCAGTGGGAAGTGAAGACAGTAGCCAATAAGCACTCCCATTCTCCTTCAGACCACTGCAATTACACCTCATTTGAAGCCTCAAACTCTGCACAGTTCACACTTGCATAGTTTCATCTAAAGCATCTTTGCTCTATGTAACTTCATTTCGCTTTGCAAATGTCCCTTTCTGACAAGAAAAACAAATCACCTTGCAGCCTGTTCATATTGCTTTCAAGAATCCAAAAGAGCTACAAGGTATATCTGCCTAGCATAAATCAGTTGCAAGACTCCTGTTACTAAGCCTACTGAACCTAAACTGCACA
>NW_008669812.1:0-14521 GCF_000695815.1 Acanthisitta chloris | reverse complement strand
TTCCAATTCCTGAGAGAACAGTAGGGCCCATCATTTAGATTCTGCAGTGATACACACACAGATTGCTTTATGAGGCTCAATAGAGGTCCCAAAACATCATGAATCAAAACCAGATTGCTTTATGAGGCTCAATAGAGGCCCCAAAACGTCATGAATCAAAATGAATAGAAGACTTCAAAGCTTCTCTACAAAAGCTAAACCAGACTTCAGTTCCATGTTAACTAGCCAAATTCAGACTAGCTCCAGGCAGAGCCAACTCCAGTGCCCCTAAACACTGATACACTGACTGGAGAACTCTAGACAAAAAGCAGAGGATGGTGGATTACAAATGCAAGCTTTAAGTGACTCGATAATACAGTACAGGGATATTGTTAGATACCTTTATGCATAATTTTATATACACACACATGTATATGTACATGTACTATGTACAGAGTTTCATTAAAAGCTTATTTAGAACACATTGTGTCCTGCAAATTAACCCAGTGAAAATTAAAGAACCTGTTCATCTAAAAAGAACAGAGTACATCTGTCTGTATCATTGGCAGGTACTAGACCAGTTGGGTCTGGGGCCATTTGCCAAAGACAGTCATCCTGTCCCCAGTGCCATTGCTGTCACAAATTATTTAGACTAATATGTAGCAACTGATACAGCAAGGACATAACTTATAAATGAGAAGGGCAAGTATTTGTGCTTCATGAAAGCCTGAAGAGGAGCTTGATTTAGCATCCTGGTAAGAAAACAAAACCTGCTGGAACAGCTGGACAGCAGTGTTCCTTTCTGTGCAACCTATCCATCCACTCACTTGCAACAGCTGTTTCACTGATTCACCTATACACCTGCCTGGAAAGCCTGAACTACAGTTTCAAGCTAAAACCAACCAGATAGGTAGGTTTCAAAGCCTCAATTGTTGCAGTACTTTTCCCCACCTGTACTTGAACTCACAGCAATACTCCAAGCAAAGGACAAATGTAAAGGCCAGAGTATTTGCTTTTACAGTTACAGCCATTGCTTTTTTTTTTCTAAAGGAGGAGACGATCTGCCAGAAGATATTTTAAACAAATGTCTTAAAACTCACCTAAGAGGCAACACATCTTTATGACTGGCAAATCTATTCAAGAAGCCTGAGTACCTCTAACATCACAAGGTATTTGTACCATTTTCTCCCCCTGGCATAGTTTAAAAACTGTATATGCTTCAATGAAAGACACTGAATTGTTCTACATCCTTTCAAAAGGTATTTCAAGAGCAGTGACTGCAAGAATGAGTCAGAAAAACGTGTGGGTTTTTTTTTTTTTTTGCTAGCAGTCCTCCTTCTACTAAAAATATAAACTTTAGGTTGACTCAGTCCAGCAAACTTTCATGAGGCCTATGGGTTTTTTAACCTCTTCTCCATCTCAGTATACTAATAAAGAGACTCAAAAGACCTTCAAAGCAACATATTAGGACTAAAAAGATAGCCCAGTTTATTTCAAGTGAAGTATTTCAGATTTCCAGAAAATCCTCATTTCCTGATGTAGTTTAGCTTTAGTGCTTTTATACAATCCTCTTTTGCAAGGCATCAAGTCCATTTCTGAGACATAACTCCCCGTATTTATGGTACAGAAAGTCTACAACCTAATACTCAAAGCTATTAACAAAAAAGCGAAACCAGAACATTCTTATTAAAACTACTACTGATAGCTAAGTAGCAGAACCAAAGGGCTATTCTTCAGGGAAGTTGCACAGAACTACATTTTCAATACAAACCAAAAGATGCTACTTTTGAGTTCACATGTGTCAGAACAAAACAAGGGTTCATACTCCAAGTTTGTCTTTTAAAAGTACATGAGTTAATAAGAATTTTCATTTTAGGACTTGCACAGCATAAGCATATTACAGATATGTACAGTGTCTAAGGACCTGAAGCGTACGGCAGGTAAAAACCCTCAGGTTGTTCAAATGAGAAACTGAAAAACGAATTGAAACATTTCAGTTTACACAAGACACTTAAAATAGTTTCTGTATGGAATTACGGATAAAATTAAGAAGAAAGTACCTCCTGTCCAGTAAGAAAGAGTAAGAGATCTCCCTCCTCTTCTTCACACATGTGAATTTGGATCACTGTTCGAATGGCAGCCTCAAGGTAGTCCCTTTCTGGCTCTGGAGTGTAGAATATCTCCACAGGGTGGGTGCGACCCGGGATAGTTAGCAGAGGACAGTTGTCAAAATAGATCTGAAACTTGCCAGCATCTAAAGTAGCACTCATAACTATGACCTGTAGGTTTGGAGGGAAGAAAACCCCAAAAACATTACCCCAAAGGTTAATAATAATTTGTGACATGTTATGCAAGCAATAGGTAACAGCAAAAAAGCAAACAACTGCTGACTGATTTAGGCATGCTGTTATCACCTGAATACAGTGCCCTTGTTACAAAGGTCCAAAAATATTCCTAGTCAAATACATAAGGTTAAGCTACAATTACACTGTTTCTAGAAATTTCCTGTATACAAACCACATTAAGAATCTCCTAGGGTCATCCTTTCAAAACAGATTATCACAGATCAAAAAACAATTCTAAAAACCAGCTGATGGTAAGCACACAGACACCTTATCTAGTATGCTGCAATGAGAAAGGAGAGGCTGTTGGACCTCACCATTACTGACCTTCAAATCAGATCTTTGCCTTACAACTTCCTTCAGAACTCCCATCAAGATGTCTGTAGCCAGTGTTCTCTCATGGGCCTCGTCAAGGATGATCACACCGTAACGCTCCAGCAAAGGGTCATTCATGGCCTCACGCAGCAACATCCCATCAGTCATGTACCTGAACACAAACAATTGCAGCAGACATTTTGGTTAGTAAGTCTAACACAGAAACCTCTTCTGTATCATTCACTAGGTCGCTTGATCTAACCTTTTAATCAACTCTTTAAAAACAGAACCATCAGCAAGCTATTTTCAACTAGGTAATAAGCCCATTTCAAATTTTCAAATAGAAATTTAGCTTGTAAGTGAAATCTGGGATTGCAGGGGAGAGCATAAAAAAAGGGGGGGGAACAAGGTTTAGCAATATTGCAGGGGAGAGCATAAAAAAAGGGGTGGAACAAGGTTTAGCAACATTTATAACTAGTTTGTAGTCTATTACTGGCAGACTTCCACACCTACAGTCAGACAGGAAAAGAAAGGGGAAAACACCCCCTGAAATCCTAGAAATAGTTTCTGTAATTGTTGCTCCCCTTTGCAGATCACGTTCACTTTTTGCTCTTCTGCCTCAGCTAAATATCTTTTTTACAACCCTTCATCATTCCCAACCCTCCCTCAATTTGAATGAGCGAAAGAGAAGACATCTTTTGAACAAAAAGCTCTGTGTAGCAATGTGATGTTGTTAACTGAGGATTGTGAATGTCATCCTCAAATGACGCATTAAGTGTGTCTGGTTCCACCTACACAGCACAGGAGCCTAGAGCAGATGACAACTAAAATGCTACATGTCCCAGAGCCAGGTGTAGGCCAGTTCTGAAACTCTGGATGGTTCTCCTTACTGAAATAAGCTACTGAATTTCACCCAAAGCACCCTGAGTAGGAAGATAGCACAGACAAACATCAGCTGAATGCAGAACACGAAGACAAACTGCATGCTGAAGGGCTTTACTCTGAATAGCACCTTCATCATAAAACATTTCTTTAGATCACCTTCTGTACTGATAATTTAAAAATACTTCCACAGGATGCAGTGATTTCTTTAGGAGGAATGAATCATTTCCAGCTCTACTCAAGCCCCACTCCTCAGGCTTCTCTCAGCTCACACTATGGCTCCTTTTCTCTCTTCCCCATTCAGACACAAAGTACTGTCCAGAGATCATTCTCTTCCTTATTACTCCTCTCACAGCTTTGCTCACACCCTTCACTACCCTGCAATTCCCCCAACGCCAAGAAGGCTGTGTACACCTTTACCTGAGGAGTTGCCATACTTACTTCAAAATGGTTTTTGCACTGCTGCAGTCTTCAAATCGAATGGAGTAGCCAACCTCCTGGCCCAGCATGACATCCATCTCATCAGCCACACGCTGTGCCACGCTCATGGCAGCCACTCGCCGGGGCTGGGTACACGCCACTCCCCTCTTGGGGCCTGGCAGTGAGCGCATGTAGTCCACACACCACTGAGGGATCTGTCAAGAACAAAATCCAGTTAGAAACACTTCAAATGGCCACATGAAATCTGTAACCTTAGCACTGTATCACAAGTTGGTCAGATTCTACTGAGATGTCAACTGCACGCCCAAAAACATTCAAAGCAGGAGAGCAGAGACTCATAGCTGGACTCAAGGCTACTAAATCAAGCACACTCACGTGAGGCATGTAGGCAACTATCCTTGAAGTTACCAAGGAAAATCATAAGTTCACAGCACATCCAAGCACTGTTAGATCAGTACCTTATACAGATACTTAGCAGCAGCCAACATGCTCCAAAGCAACCAAAACTAAATCTAACACACTCAGAATTGGAGATCCATAGCAGTCTGTTGCTTTAAGGTTTTCAGCAAGCGAATCCTATTTTGTGTCTGTAAAAAGTAATGCTTATTAACACATTTAAGCAAAACCAATTATTTTAGTGATACAGCCTTAGCCAGGAAGCACAACAAGTAAAATGAAAAATTATGTTCATTAGGTTGTTACTCTTTTGAAATTTCATCAAGCAGGTATGAAACCACTATTCTTTCCTTCCTATGTCAGCACTCATTTTATTTGTCAGCAGTTTTCTGCTCCTGTGTTAGGAATCTGGAAAGACTAAGAATTATCCAAAATAAGAAGTTTTATTCTGAAGAATTTCTAAAGTCAGTAACAGCTTGATGAAGACAGAATATTCTCAACATTTTCTCAGTGTGACGCTTTAAGAGTAGACATCTCCAGACACAACCAGTTCCGAGCCTATTGACCAAAAAAACCCTACTCCTTCCTAGTAATTACTTCTCAAGTATTCTTAAAAGCTCACACAGGAAAAGACAACAAACCATTTACATGTGGTACCAATGAGGATTAACAGGGAAAGCAGTATAATTTAGACCACGAAAATTCTTCTTCTGGAGTAACTGCATTACACAGCAAAATGGGCATAAGGGAACACTAGAACATAGCCAAAAACTGACAAGGCATCTAGCAGTAGGACAAGAGGGCACAGACTCAAGCTCTGCCAGGGGAGGTTTAGGTTGGATATTAATCAGAGATTTTTTACAGAGAGAGAGTAATCAGATATTGGAATGTGCTGCCCAGGGAGGTGGTGGATTCACCATCCCTGGCGGTTTTCAAGATGAGACTGGATGTGGCACTTTGTGCCACGGTTTAATAACGACAGTAGGGTTGGACTCAATCCTTGAGGTCTCTTCTGACCAGGTTGATTCTATGATTCTATGAAGTGTGGCCTAATGCATTTTTTTAATGGAGAACATACATCCACTATAAATATATGAAAAATAAAGCAGAGATGCTAAAAATATGACAGAAAACTATTAGACTTGTTGTGAAGAACTCAAGTTTCTGAAAACCCTATTCAAAACTAAAAATAGTAACATTCTTGACCAATAACAGCAACATGAAACCCTATTCTCTAACATATACATGGCTCCCCTAATATGCACTGTAGAGAAAGGAATTTGCTTCCCAAGCCACTAGTAACAGCTCAAATCTAAACTTATTAGGTGAAGCTTCTTGACTTTAAACAGAGCAAGTCCTGAAATACATTTTCAAGCAGCAGGTCTGTCAGGCCACAGCAGCATCAAATAAAAGCAATTTAAAAGTGGTTTTCCAGTAAACAGCAAAACCTTCAGCACTGGTGTCAAATGAAAGAAAAGGGCTACATAGACTTCAATGTGCTAAGCTGATTTAGACAACCACCCAAATACTTTTCCTTCCCAGCTTTCAAAGACATACGAGCACTGGGAAAAAGGACCATGCTGCACTGCATTTTCTATTTCAGGCTACTGAAGTAACTACTTACAGACTCTCAAATGAAGAGAGATGCTACTCTACCATTTTTTCCACAAAGTGAAATTATTATACCAGCAGCACACATGATCCCATGTTTAAAAGGGAGCACATGCAGCAATTACAGTAGGTAATTAACCTCTTTCTAAGAGAAATGTGGCACACCCATTCCACCTCAGAGCCTCAGCTGAGCACGTTTAAAGAAAACAGTTAACTTAGAAGGTGAACTTTAAATTACTAATGAGCCATTGCAAATAACAAAGAATTAAAAATTAACATCTTAGCTCCCAATACACTTCTCCAGTCCTTTGGGGTTTAAGTCTATGTGGAACAAGTGAGAAAAGTTTCACCTTATTTCCACTGTCCAAGCCAAATGTTTCCAAACCTGGGTGTTCTATGAGGCTCAAGAGAAAATGTGCACATAATCATACAATCACAGAATGGCTTGGGATGGAAGGGACCTTAAACATCACCTGGTTCCAACCCTCATGCCATGGGGAGGGATGACACACTAGACCAGGCTGCTCAAAGCTCCACTCAACCTGGCCTTGAACACTCCCAGGTTTGGGGCATTCACAACTTCTCCACACAACCTGTTCCAGCATCTCACCACACTCACAGAGAAAAATTTCATACTGACATCTGATCTACATCTCCCCTCTTTCAGTTGAAAAGGAACTTACCCTTTTCCTATCACCACCTGTCTATACTAAAAAATCACTCTCCATCTTTCTGGTAAGCTCCCTTTAGGTACTGAAAGGCTTCAACTAGGCCTCCCCAGAGCCTTCTCTTCTCCAGGCTGAACAGTCCCAACTCTCTCAGTTTGTCTTCATAGGAGAGGTGCAGATAATAACCAGGGAAGGGACTTGACAGGCAGCAGCTCTCTATCAAAAAAGATTACCTATATAGCCACCTTCAATTGCCATTAAAAGGAAGATAATAATTTTGGAAATAATTATTTTTCAAATGATGCTTGTTTTTATTGGTATAAAGTTGGCATATAACACCTACATTTTGAGCATCAGAGGATTTCTCAACTGCAGAAAATTACTTAACTTGCTCTGATTAGTGAGTATAAGAAGACAAAAAAACAACCACTCCCTAACTGGTTTCAAGACAGCAGCTGATCACAAAAAGGATGTGACACTATCACACGCAAAACAGGTTTTATTAAGTGGCAGCAGGATAATCTTCAGGGATATGTTCCTACAGAGAAACTCAATTGTTTCAAAATGCATCTGCAATCTCACAGAAAGAATTCAGAGGAAGCAGGGAAGCTTCCAAGACAGCTTATGTGCTTTTCATAGCCTAAATCCCATTTTTAGGAAAGATGTCACAGGTTTCTTAAGTCCTTTCAGAAAGTAAGGGCTAAAATGAGTAAGGTAATTCAGGAAAAGCTTTATGCCTCTGGAATGACATGACAGTAAGATGCATTTGAAATATAAAAGTCATAGATGTTAGGAACACATACCCCTTATATCTTCACATTTTCAGATCATGCAACAAGTAATCTTGTTTTCATATAGCTTAAGTATCATTTTTAAATATAAATATTCAGAATATTGTATCTTCCAAGTAACTACATAATCAAACGTCTCTGACAAATTCTATAAAATCCTGGTCTCAGCTTAAACATTTTTTAAAAAGCAACACAGATAATGTTCTAATAAAGCCTTCTAAAAAAGACACTGGCTCCTAAAATGTGCGGCAAGAAAGGGCATATCACTTCAGATACCTTTTATACCAGTGCCTGAAGTATCCAGTGTACAACTGTGCCCTTCACATTTTCTTAACATCCAAAATTTATGACTACAAATTTACTTTGTCCGTAAGACTTACTGCAAGTTAGCTATAATCCATTTTACGAAGCCTAAAACATCCTTCAGTAGTTATTTTCTGCCTAGATAAAAGGAATTTATCAGATTATAGAATAAAGAACTTCTTTACATCATTTTTCCACACAGACTGTAAACAGCAAACCAGAGGACAGTTTTGAGCAAGTTTGTCCTACTAGAAATACACAGGTGTGCTTCTATCTTAGATCTTCCCTGTTTACTGATCCCCAAAATTCTTCAGGGCTAAAGAGGCTCTGCAGATCTGTTATCACTATTTTCAGTGCTGAGTAAGACTTTAAAAGGCATGAATTTACAAGAAAAGAAAAAGGGATTTTTGACTGCAGCACTGTAAAGCTCTATGACCCTTGAGAAGTTTCAGTACCAAGGAAACACAAATCTCTACCTCTCAAGTTAGAGTATCACCATAACACATGATCCAACCAGATAATGTCAGAATTGTATCTGACATTTCAATTCCTTTAAGTTCGTACCTGTAGCAGTTTCATAAAACACTAACAAGTCTCTATTTTCCAGCTACTATCTACAGAAACAGCTAAATAAACTATTTGGAAGCACCACTTCAGTTTGTGAATTAGTACTCCTGTGCCACTAAATCTCCTTATCTTTCTCTACCAAACAGATACTACCAAGCACAAAACCTAACAGAAGCAGAGGCCGTGGAACAGTACTGGATTGCAAAGGGGGAAGATGCTTAAGATTCTTCTCACTTTTGCATGCACTAATCAAATAAAACATTCATCAAATTAGTTTTGCTGACAGTTTGAGAGGTATTCTTACACAAATGATTTCAAGAAACCAAAGCAAGTTTCACACATACACTCTTAGCAACAGGTTCAACCTTTAACAATGGAGTATCATATAAATAAGAACCCACCTGTGTTGTTTTACCAGACCCAGTCTCTCCCACCAGCACAAATGACTGATGCCTAATCAAAATATCTGTAAATCTTTCTTTATATTCCCAGACAGGAAGCTGCAGCCTTTTTTTCAGGATGTCGTAATAGCGTGGCGTGTGTGGCAGATTGGTGAAAGGGTTAATACTGTGTGGAATCATGGCTGGTTTTATAGCTGGCAACCCAGCAGCTGCATAATATGTAGAGTTGGATGTAGGCCGCAGATCTTTCTCCTTGTCCCTTTCTCTGTCACGATCTCTATCTCTGTCACGGTCCCTGTCGCGATCTTTGGAACGGTCATCGCGGTCCCTGTCCCGGTCACGATCCTTCCTAAAATGAGTTAAGAGACACGGCAAGAAATGAGATACTTGAATATTTCATGCAGGAGGAATTTAAATACAACTCAACTCTCAAGGTATCCAGTGTACAGTGGATACAAACCAAATCTTTCCAAAAGCCTTGCAGAGAGTACCTGGAAGGATAAGGACCAGAAGGTAACAGTATATGGCGCACGCTCAACATGAAATATACATTGCTACACTCACTGCACCTAAACACTGCCACAGCTCCTCTCATTACAGCAAGGCTGAAGAAAGCTATCACATGGAGAGAGGATCATTTTAACCTCTATAAAGAACCAGTTGTACATTCTAGACTTCTCACAGTTCTTACCAGCCCTACTTGCTGTTCCAGAAAAATAAGAGAACACTGCCCTACTTGCTGTTCCAGAAAAATAAGCGAACACTAAAAAGTCTTTTTCTCCTACCTACCAAAGGAATTATGCTCACCCATCAAAAAACATAATAAATGGAAAAAAGTTTGATTTCATATCCCACAATTACTTTATAGCTTTTTTTCTTTAGAGTCTTACATACAATTCTGACTCAATTAACTTTGATACTCAGGTTGCCAAGCCTGGACTTAAATCCAGCCACTACAGCTCGGAGTCAGAATAATTTAGGCTGGAAACGATCCTTAAGTCCATGGAGTCTAACTATTAATCTTACACTACCAAGCTGTACCATCTTCTCCAGTATCCCCTCCTACCATGCACTTAGACAGCATTTATGTATTCCTATTTGTTCTAAATGTTAAGTTTAAAAAATATTCACTGCATTTTGAAAATAATACTATTTTTCTTTTGCATCTCTGGTCTTGATGAGAGTTTCTCAGTTTGCAAGTCCATGTACTTGTTCTTCTGCCTAATTTACTCATTCTACAAATATACACTTGCAAAAATTCCCTAGTTTGACCCAAAAAAGCTACAGCTGCATGCTTTTAATAAAAAATCCTAATTCAGGACTTGGAAATAAGCCCTGCTTTACAAAAACACACTACTACATTTTAAACTGGCCTAAGTTAAAAGATTAGTGGCACATTTGCCTGCAAAACTGAGGATATTCTCAGCTTCAGCTCCTTCTACTCAAATCCCATCAAAAAGGTGAAGCAACAACTAAGCCAATACCAGTTTTATAGCAAGTGCGCACAAACATTTCTAGGAATATTAAGATAAACAAAACCTCTCCTCCTTTACCAATGCCCAGGCATGCCTGAAAGTAGAGAGCATGTCCAAAGAAAACTGTTGGCCAACACTCCTCTCCAAACATGCAGCGGGCATTCAAAAGCAACTGCTGAAATAATACCCTAATTCCTACCTACAGAGAAAATATAATAACCAAGATTATATTCATCCTGATTCTACAAATTTTAATTCAAAATGTGCTGCACATGGGAAACAACCACCACTACTGCTCTAGTATAAATGAGTGTAATGTATTCAGGCTATATTTTTTTTCTTCAGCAACTTCAACATATTATGCCCACAGAGGTTGTCACAATAAGATTCTTTTTAAGACAACTTCTTTTAACACAGACCCATTGAAAACACAGAAGGATTACAAAACATACCATTTACTGTCACTTAATTCACTTGTACACAGATTTTCCTGAAGTTCTGGACACTGAATTGTCTAAAAATTAAGTAATGTTTAGAACATTCACTTGAATCTGAGATAGTCTAGCTCTGACATCACTTCTAACACAGTTAAATATTGTACAAGCTAGAAATCTCTTCTTACTCTAAAATATCAGGCAAATGTTGCAGAACCCAATAGGTTCATATTCTCCATGCAGGGAAGTTACCCCAGTTACAAAGTGAAGGAAACAGGAACACTGTGCTACTCTTCATGGAGTAAGAGCCTAACAGCATCTATCAGACAGGAACAGAGCTTTGGACTTGCAATTGATGAGCTATTCACCATCAGACTTCTAAACATCAGCAGCCACTGAGATAAACAAGTCCACAGTCAGTAACATCATCAGGGAGAAATGGAAATAAAGGTAAAAAAACAATTTAAGAACGGTAAAGCTGGGGTAAAATGCAACAACACACTGCACTGAAGGGAGAAGAAGTCACACTGCTAATGTGTGGGTTTTAATTTGCTACTTTTGGTGGGAGATTTCTGTATATGTATTTCTGAAGGATTTCTATCCTTCAGTGGTATCTAGTCAAAGTGTAAAAAGCCTACACCAACAAAACAAACTATTCCACAACCATTTACTTAAATAGCATGATGTCAAAAGCTTCTGCACTGCAGACCATCAAGTGTACCTGCAGATAAGCTCCAGCCCCACATGAGGCAGCATCACTGCCATGTGTTGGCACCAGTATTGTGTGAAGAACAAGCTCTCCCACCAATGCTAATTCTATCTCAGATCAGTTCTCTGACCTAGTCTCCCAAACACTGGCAGCACAAGGCACAGGGCAGCACTGTCATCCTCTGTGTGAGCAGCTATTTGTGTGGGCTTAAAACATAGACAAAAATACAACCTCAAGAACAGAACAGTAGATTAAATTAACTACAAATACAATTCGGCATGGAAAGTCTTACCTCAGATCAGTTCTCTGACCTAGTCTCCCAAACACTGGCAGCACAAGGCACAGGGCAGCACTGTCATCCTCTGTGTGAGCAGCTATTTGTGTGGGCTTAAAACATAGACAAAAATACAACCTCAAGAACAGAACAGTAGATTAAATTAACTACAAATACAATCCAGCATGGAAAGTCCCATTCATCCCCCATTTCTCAGTTTCTTCCCTGAACTCTTACAAGTATTTAACTGTACAAACAAAAGGAAACCTGCTGAGTTACATCTACATTTCAGAAGTAAAAAACTACTTACACATTAATGCAGAGCTGAGTCTCTCTTAACCAAAGAGAGAAAAGCACAGGCAGCCAGATCCCAGCACAGAAGCAATACAACATACAAGATGCCTTCAAACTTACTCTGTGACTTATCACTTCATAGCTTTTTTTCCCCTAAAACTGTTTCCCAGTCTCCCATTATTACTCAAACTTAGCACAGACTCCCTTGGGCAACAAGGAGGAAGAAGAATGACAGCTATGCTGCCACTTGAATTTCCTAAACTTTCTAAAAATGTAACTTGGCAGTTCTTCATTTATAAACTGTCATATTTTAGTTGCTTTTCATTATAGCACAGAGAAAATTAACTCAAATCCAGAACTTAATAGTAAAATAATTTTAATTTAATCACATATGCCTGAATCCCATAACAGCCTTCACATTCAGAAGGGGGTTGGTGTTTTTTGCTCTGCTTTTAAGTGAAAAGGTCTAGTCTGCTATCTGCTTCCACTTCCTTACATTCACACATACATAATGTATACACACATGAATAAAAAAGCAGCACTGTAGTAATCACTAAATCAGAGGATGAAAAACACAAAAAATAAAAATGGAACCAAAGGGCTCAAGGAAAAACAACTAAGCACATCCAACACCATCACTGTTCTTTCTTCATTACTACACAGAGCAACAGTTGATGCAAAAAAAAGGCAATGCAGCTAAAGGAGAGGCTCCATTCTCTACATAAAAAACCAAAGCACAATTAGTCTGAACAATACAATCACTAAATCACTAACTCTGATATTACACAGCTGAAGCACATTTGGAAAAAAATTAACACATATAAAAATAGTAAGGATGCAATCCACACAAACACTGCAACCAAAAACCTTCCACACAATTCCCATCTTTCCAAAAAGTTTTTTTACTTCTCAGATGACAGTTCAAGTCTGGAAGAAAAGCATCGTGTGGATGCTTAAGGTTACACCAACAATTACAAACCTGCTGGCCTGGCACCATGGCCATGTAGAGCCACATGCACCAGTAGAGGCCTCCAGTAAAAAGGAAGCAAAAAACCACAGGGTAACTTGATACAACTTTCACGTTTAGTCAGGTGGCCCAGTCTGAGTGCAAAATAAACTACTGTTCTGAATGCAAAGTAGTAACCATGCAAGGAGCTAACTCAGCTCAGCACAGCTCCAAACCCACCTACACTGCACAAAGGCACAGATGAGGACATGTACACACATGCTGTTAACAAGACTCTGCATCTTCCTTAAAGCCTTGCATAAGCTGCAGAACCGAAGTGAAGTGCCCTAAAATCAACCAACAATGTAGCATTACATTAGCCTCCTGCTACATGAGTTAAAACTTCAAGTAACATTAGAAATCATCATGCTCAGTAATTATGCTTAGAGCCAATTGTCCTCAGTCCCATGCCACTTAATGCTCCCACTGGCAGAGCAGAGGGGGATAAAAAGGGGCTTAAAACCAGCACTTCTGTAGCTTTTAGGTGCCATAAAGGTCCAAGTGTCCTGCTTTAAAAATTTTACCACTGCTGGGAACTCACTGTACACAACATGGAAAGACTAAGAGTTCAGGATGACATTAGCTAATCAGTAAAAACAATGACAAATAAAGTCATCCCAGAAGCACAAAACGCACAACAGACACACAAGGCAACACTGATCCGTGGTTATCTCCACAGCCATCCATGACGGCTGTGCCACATCTCAGGAACGCCCAGTTTCGGTAGAAACACTTGAAAATTAAACAGAAAAACTGGGTATGCACAACTTTTCTGTGGACACAGAAGAGCTGTTTCCACTCCTGGTAAATCATAGAGCAATGCGCTAAAGGAGATGAATAGCTCAAGGCATTTATTTAGGGGAATAAGATTATGGTGATCCTACATATAGGAAATAGACGCTCAGGAACAGACATTCGTTCTGTTCAGCTGAGTAAAATGCATCAAACTCTGGGGGGTTAAGAACAAGCTGTTCAGCTTTAAAGTAAAAAGGAAAGTTTTAAAAGAGTGTTTATCAGTAAACATTAACTGCTACACCAGAGTAACAGTCACTGCAAGTTTGAAACAACCTCGAGTATTTCTCTTAGATAAACACTTGAGTCCAAAACAACGTGATGGACGGCAGGGAGTGTTCAATTCACTAGTCTTCTGAGAAGGCCAGACCAGACAAACACTGTATTTATTTGCAATCCTCGAGACTTCAGAAATTTACTTTATAGAGTCACCTCCTCCCCCTCCCTCCCAGTCGCAGGGTCAAAGATGCTGCAGCGAAGGCTCCAAAGCAACCGCGATGGAAGGGCAGCACCAGCATTGTCCGTGTCCCTGCGACTCCACTAACCTTAAGCAAAATACGCTGAAACACATGCACCGCAGTCCCAAAACTTCAACCTCTGCAGAATGACGGGAAAAACACTCCCTCCCTTGAGCCCTACCCCACAACCAACCTCCCCGTCGGTTCTTACTCAAAGCCACGCACATCCCCGACGGCTCCTGTGGGGAAGAGGCTAACAAAGGAACAACCTTCCCACGGGGGCAGGCACTAACCACGCGCTGAGCACACCTCGTGCTGACCCTCCGGGCTCGCGTCTGCCACAGCAGGGAAGAAGTAAACAAACAGAAAAGGAAAGGGAATTG
>NW_008669811.1:1040-1504 GCF_000695815.1 Acanthisitta chloris | reverse complement strand
TCTGCAATCACTCCTTGTCCCCTTATCTCAGAAGTGATAAGTACAGGAACTTTTGAGGCTCTCACTTGTTTATCTCTTTGAAAGGGTCCTCTTTGATTAAAAACACCCACAAACATAATTGCATTTGATAAAGTTGGAGATTTTTGACGCTGCAAAGAACATTTAGAGGTCTGAAGGGTTCAGCTCATTTAGAGGATGAATCATAATTTATACACAGTATGTGATTAGCTACACAGAGACTAAAGGTGTGGAAAGTTTTCAGGAAAACAACTTAAAGCTCCTTGATTGCCTGTGTTGGAGCCTGTGTTGAACTTTAACAGCTTGTAACAGTCCTTTAGGGAAATCTGTCCTAGGATGCACAATGCTCAAGCTCAATATGCTTTCATTTTCTAACTCCAAGAGGAAGGATGGAAATCACAGGCAATAGTGGAAAGCTCTTGCATAAGTTGAGAAACCTCATCTTA
>NW_008669811.1:763-1009 GCF_000695815.1 Acanthisitta chloris | reverse complement strand
AGAGCTCTAAGGGAATTTATGACTCCTATAACAAATACAGATGGCTCTTAGCGTGGCCCATTAAATGAAACCCCTAACTTACAAAATGTGTCCTAATTAGAAAACTCCCACCAGCCCAGGCAGGTGTTCCCCTTCCCCGAGCAGAGCAGTGGCCCTAACACAGCACATCCAAAGCACAGGATGGCAGGATGTGCAGCACCCTGCCTCCTCCTCTGACCTTCCCAGCTTCTCACCTTGCACCCATGG
>NW_008669811.1:0-740 GCF_000695815.1 Acanthisitta chloris | reverse complement strand
CTGATTAACAGAACCAGCACACTGGCAACAGGGACAATAAGGTAATGTATCTGTGTACTGTCTCAAGCAATTTGAGTGTTACCAGGATGAAAATAAAATTTTATTTTTTATTTAATCTGGTCAGATGCTGCACAGTTTCTTTAGAAAAATGCATTCCTAAGCTCAGGAGTCTAAATACCTTTTGAACTCAAATGAATATAAACTATTCTCACTATGCTCTAGGTTAAATATGTGCAAAGCAAATGTCGATTTCAAAAAGAACATATTTTCCCCAGATTTTACACTAAAATCTAGGAAGAAATTAACACCAGAAAGTTGAAAGGTGGTTAAAATTTACCCAGGAAGTTAGGATTTGAAGACTATGACAATAAGAAACAGAGACTCAGAGAGAAGTTTGGGCTTTGGGCATTTTACTCTTTTTTGTTGTTACCTGGGGACAGGACACTTCATGCCATGAAATATAAAGCTCCCTACAGTACCTACACCTTGTGGCAGTGCCCAGAATTCCTCCACGACCAGTTTGACTCTCCAGAGCTTTCAGGAAGAATGTAAATAAAGCAGGGTAGGATAGCCCAGTGTTCAGTGTCACATATAAAACCAAAAGGTTTAGTTTCCTTCCCATTTCAGTTGCATCAGAACTTCAAGGCACCTCACATTTAACAAAACCAAACTCATTTTCTGATTTGCCAGTAATAATCTGTTTGTTCATTGCGTTACAGCAACTGTGATAGAGTGTGAGG
>NW_008669810.1:0-15446 GCF_000695815.1 Acanthisitta chloris | reverse complement strand
TTCCCTACTTTTGCCTCTTCACACACACTTCTTTCGACCAATCTGTAGTTTGTGAAAAGACCTCAAAGCTAGTCTTGTACCTGTTGCTCTTTTTGTCCAGGTACATTGTTCTCACATTCAGGCCATCTTGACAATATACTCATATTTTCCTTTTCAAAATAGGAAGAGTTTCAAAGACTCCATTGCATTTGCTATTTTGCAGCAGTGATCATCTTGGCACAGGCCTGGGCACAGTCATGAAACAGTTAGTTCTTTGTTTACATGAGGTAGATGAAGTTAATCGGTAACTTCAGTTAGAGCATATCACAAAAGGAATTTTATTTTTTTGTGTAAATAGAATTTGGCTTCACAAATCCTTACAAGCAGTCCTCTCAAGTGATCTGTGTGTGGCTCTTTTAATCCCTGAACTGCTCTCTGTAGTACAAAATAGTTGTCTTTAGCCCACTGATGATTTGCAGGTTTTTTGGTTTGTGGGTTTTTTTTCCCTGGGGTGTTGTTTTTCTTTTCCAATTTAGTTAGAAGTCTCTGTTTCAAAAATAGTTTCGACACTGATCTTTGCATTTTTGCACAGTGACCATATAAATTCATATTAACTAGATGAAAATTGCTGTTGTCTGTAGTACATGCAAGGCATGCTGTCTGGCCATTTCTTGGTATAGCTAAAAATAAGATTCTTGTTGACTGCTTTGATTTAGAATGTTACAAACTGCACATAAATTTGGTTTGTTTTCACTATATCATGCTATCTAAACCAATCTGTTTTCCTTTGTATGTCAGTGTGTCTATCCTGAATGAAGGGTCAGTGAGAAGGCTTCGTAATATACCAGTATCAGTAAAGCTTATGCATGAGCTTATGCATAACCCATTAAATAGTAGTTAGGTGTCATAAGGGCAGCAGTGGAAAATGAAAGGATCTGTTCCTCAGTACTGTGGTTTATTGGGAGGTGGGATGTGGGAGGCTTCTCTAGGGCTTCACTGCTATAAATCAAATGCAAAATGCAGTTTAGAGTTGCATGTCTTTGTCTTCCAGTGCAGTAACCTTAACGTGTTATTTCTATTCCAGAGAGGCCAAACACAGTCTCCACCACCCCCAAAACCTCCATCTCCTAGCTTTGAACTGGGTTTATCTAGCTTTCCTCCATTACCCGGCGCTGCTGGCAATTTAAAGACCGAAGACCTTTTTGAAAATAGACTGTCCAGTGTGGTAATAGGAACGTCAAAAGAAAGAGTGAGTAGTGGGTGTTCATTTCCATTGGGAAAACAAAGAATTGTATGCATCCTGTTTTCAGATTCGGTGGCTTATACATGGAAAAAACTTGTGGTGTTGGATGGGTCATGCTGCTGCCACCTTCACTTACAGCTTAGAATTTGTTGGGTATTCTCTTTGAAATGGTGTGGAATATGAGCACCAGTATAATAAGTAGATGTTAATAGCAGAGATTAGAAAATATGCTCTTTGCTGTTCATAAGTGCCTCAGGCTTTTTTGATAGACTCAGGTGAAAAGTATGTGGTACATTTTCCTCCTGTTTGAAAGTAAGACTTCTCAGTTGTCTATAAAATACTTTAAAGTGACAGAGACAAACTTCTGAGCACTGAAATAAAGAAGCTGCCTACATGATCTTAGTATACTAGGCATCATAGCTGGAGCAAGAGCTGTTATCAAAACCAGCTGGATCCCAGTGTTGTCATACTGCTGGGAAAGTTAAAAATACACCAGAATAACTTGGCAGCCACTGCTTTCTAGATGTAGTAGAGATGCAGCTGAAAATTAGTGTTCAGTAGCTGTTCATAGATGTCATTCTTAAAACTGTCTCTCCCATTGCCATCTGAGAGTGAGAGTATGTTCTTCTCCAGCAAGGCTCACAGAACCCTCTGCACTGTGGAACACTCTAGGCTATAGAAGTCTGGATTGGTTTTTTTTTGCTAGCTCTAATTTAACTCGTGTTTTTCTAGCTGTACCACAACTGAAGAAGTTAACCCCTGGATTAGCAGTGCAAGGCAGCCTGATGAAACTCCATAACCTCTCGTGTCTCGTCTCTAAGCCCAGCCTGTTGCAGCAGTGTGTTCTTTGGTGCCCATGTGTCGGGGTGGGTAGGGGGTGTTTGCTGGTGAAGGAAGGGGGATGCAGCAGGGCAGCCTACACCCAAAGCAGTGACTGTGCAGACAAACCATCTGCTTCTCGTGCAAGTGGTGCCATGGGCAGCGATGTTCAGGACTCCATTTGGGGGGAACATGCAGGACAGAGCCATGATAATAGCAGAGCAGTGTTTGACCTGCTGTCAGCCAGTACTCCAGATCATAGGCTGTTCTTGTACCTCTATTGTACCTCTATTACTTATGAAGTATTTATTTTTACTATTGTATTTCAGGTTTTTAATATAATCCCAGCACTTGCTATTAATTCTGCAGCTGAAAACCTGTTGTTCCCCTGTTACAGATCTGGTACTTGCTTTGCACTGTACTTATTGTAAAGAACTTGCACTTCTCCCCTGTAGATGCAGTCTTTGTACCAGTCAGGCACTGAGGGTTTGTAATAGTGCAATGCACTGGCACATAAAAAGCTTCCTTCGATTTCTCAGTTTCTTTTTCCAGCTTGCATGACTTACTCTGTACAGTTGTGTGGAAGAAAGGGATTATGCTGCCTTTCCTTGCTGGTGTTCAAATAAAGAGTAAGATAATAGCAGCTGGCTCCAAAGAGTGGTTGTGTTCTGCTACGAAGGGTTTGAGCTGACATCAGAATCCTGCCAGTGCATACAGGCTGGTTTTTTTACCTTGAGCTCTGTATTTTTTCATGTTGCCTGATGTAGAGTTACAAAGTGCTGAAGTAGACTTACACAGTGCTACTTTTGTTTTATAATTGGGCAAGTCCAGTATACAGGAGCTAAGCAGACCTCAGTTGTACAATTTCCTACATTGTTATCCAAGCATCATATCTTTATGCTCTTTGCTATGTGGTGCTCTTCCAGACATAGCTCTGGGGAATGGCAAGTAGTAATGATCCCACATTTTCTAACTAGGAAATGCAGAACTGTCAGGTCAAGGGCTCAGTGTTTTGGCCAGGAACAGCACTTGCATGTCTGCTTGACTTGAAGCTATTCACATTTAACCATGTACCTACAAGTTCTGATGCACTTGAGCCAGAATGCTCAGCAGTTTGCCATTTCAAGCCTTTGCACACACTATTAGAGCAAGCCAACCTATAGAAGTTGTTCTTTTATTTCTAAACATACACCTTTTATAGTCTTAGTTTTACTTGAATCAGACTAGGCTTAGATCTACTGCAGTAATCTCTGCTACCATATTTTGAAACATTATCACCAAATACCTTTTTCCTTTCTGGGAGTGACCGCAGGAGTCTTAGTTTTTATGCCTTTTGGATGGTGGCTAGGCTGGGGGAAAGGGATGCCTATCTTGTTCCTTGTGTGCTTGTGTTCTCCTCTTGCTTTTCCTTCTCTGTACCAGAATCTGTTCTGGTTTTAAGAGTCTTTAGGGTCAGACAGGTCACAAGCAATACAAAGAACATAGCACTTTTTAAAACAAATGAAATGGTTATAAATGTAAGAAATATGTTTTCCAGGAAAGGGACTTTAAAATGATGGCCATGTCCTAGTTTGCAGAAACTTCTTTTTCTCCTTTTTTAAGGTTGAGGTCATTATTAGCTATTTGGAACTAAGCTTACAGCTTTTTTGGAAACAGC
Organism: Acanthisitta chloris; assembly: GCF_000695815.1. Lineage (NCBI taxonomy): Eukaryota > Metazoa > Chordata > Aves > Passeriformes > Acanthisittidae > Acanthisitta > Acanthisitta chloris. The sequence continues at coordinate 11,748 of NW_008669810.1, read as the reverse complement.
CAGAGTGTGCTGTTTCCTTGTCTGTGTTTCTAAAGAATGGTAAATAACAACATTCATTCCAATACATGTGTTGAAACCTGTGTCTTCCTCTGGTTAATTTGCCCTTACAAGTCAAATTGTAAACTGCTTCCTGGTTGTGGTAATTTTCAGGGAAGCCATGTTAATTGGATATTATGATTGCCCTTCTGTGCCTTTATTTCCTCCTTCAGAACATTAATGTGGATGCAAGTACAAACACTATTCCGTCGGGAATCCCTCGGGAGCCGTTGTTACCAGTTTCTTCTGCATTGCCCAGGACCTTTGAAAGGTCTCCTTCACCACCCCAGTCTTCTGAGTAAGCACTTCATTATATGGGTATAATTCTTCTGCACTGAATCACATTTACATTTTCTTTCATCAGGCAGAACACTGTCAATAGCTATTAAAATCTTGATCAGTGGAGTAATATTTTGTTGTCTGTTGTACTTGTAGTAAAGGCAATAAAGCTTAATTTCTGAACAATATCCTAATAGTGATTCAGTCATAATAGTCATTTAGCAGACAAAAGTTAGTGTTGTGTTTTAGTTTCTGTGAGTATTTAGAGGTTACTGTCTTGTATTCAGGTAGCTTTGAGGCACAGAGAATTAACACAGTCCTGTGGACAGTGCTGATGTCTATACCGTAAGGAAAGTTTTCAGTAAGACTTGGTTTGGAACCTGTGACTCAGACTGAGGTGTTTGTGTATCACAGGTAGATATCTGAGTAACCAATGCTTTCAGAACATCACAAATTACAGGTAGTGTCAAGTCCCACAGGAGCATATTTTATAATATTTGATATTGCATTTTTAAATGCAATTCTAGTCATGATGTGCTAGGCAAGTTATAGCTGCAGCTACTTATAGTCATACTCAGACTTCTTAGACTTATTATTAGACCATTCATCTGTCCTGAAGTTTCACTTCTCATGAGCCTTGCTTCCTGCTGGATGTTCACAGGGACTCCAAGGCTGTGGATAAACAGCAGAGAGAGACACAGAGTACAGAAAGACTTTCTTCTTCCACACTCAGTACTGCATGTAAATCAGTACAAGTCAATGGGGCTGCCATAGTAAGTGACCTTATTACTTCACTTTTTCTTAATGATCCAGTTTGATGCATTTAACAGGATATTCATTGCTACCCAGTGCTGCTTAATCATGTGAGCCCAGCAGCCTTAAATTTGCATGTTGGTGGCTTATGATTACTTGCATGATACAATTCTGCAATTAACAGTGGGAAAGATAACCTAGCAAATGATAGCTCCTTATTTGAGTCCTCTGCTTTTGGGAGTATCCTTGAGGGAGAAGCATTAATACGTATGTTGATATTTAAACCAGAGTATTCATCATCTTTCAGCTTGTTTAGAGTTTGCTTGAATGGGAAGTTCTGCCCTATGCCAGTACCCCATTTTTATTACATATTCATTTGCATTTTACCTTGTCTTGAGCTTTATTGTCTGTACAGCTTCTGTACACTTCAGACTCAAGCCCTCATCTGCACATATTAGTGCAGCAGTCTCTTGGGACGAGGCCTTTACCTTTTCTACTTCATACAAATAAATGACTCTTTTCTTTGGATGCTTCGTTTAACTCTGTCCTGTTTGCTTCCAATTTCACAGGAACTGCGAAAACCTAGTTATGCAGAAATTTGCCAGAGAACAACTAAGGATCCTCCTACATTGCAACCCCAGAAAGAACAGAAGCCAAACACTGTAGCATGTGGGAAAGAAGAAAGAAAGCCCACGGAAACAGTAGAGAAAAACAGAGAACCTCCTCCTGCAAAGTCACATCCTGGACAACCCAAAGACCAGAGAAGACAGTCAGGACGCAGATCGTCCCCTCCAGCCGTTGGCAAACGCTTAAATAAAGAACAGAGTACCCCTCCAAAGTCTCCTCAGTGAAACTAACACCTGGGAGGGATTTGAGAAGAGGTCTGCTTCCCACAAATTAAACCCATTTCCCACTAAGATACCTGAGAATGAGTTGCTGGTTAGGAGCTTGCAGTGATACTAGGCATATAACAATGCCTGCAAGTTATTTTTCTGTGAAATACTTCTTCCCCTCTTGAACAAACATTCTATTTTTCTGGATATTTCTGGATAGTTGTTCTAAACCTTACATTTAGATTGGTGCTTAATTGGAGGTGAAGCTTAGTGTGATTTTTTTTTTTTTCCAAGGTGTAAAATATTTGTCTTTAAAAAAAAAAATCAACTTTTTATTAAGCCTCTCTGTGGCTGTGTGAGTGCAAGCTCTGTATAGTGAGTTTTTTCTAAACTGTTAGCAGAAATGTGCTGCTGCAATATTTTTAATAAACTGGTCTGCAAGTACATATCTAAAGTGTCCAAACGACTGATAACGGCAGCTAGTGTGTAGAGTGCAAGGAAGTAGATATATTTTACAAATTAGTACGTGACCTTGAAGATTTTTTTTTTATTGGGCTGCTGTACTAAGTGTCAGCAAATGAACTTGCACTTTTAGGTTAAATGAGTAGCTGTTTCTAGCATTTTTAAAAATTTGATCTTTTTTTGATGTTTTGCACACACAAAATGAATCCTACAGGGCACCATAGCAGTCTTTCTAAAATATTTCCTTTTTTGACTTACTGCAAGCAAGTAACCATCTTCTCACTCCAGAATGAAACTGAGGGTATCATTTGCAAATACAAAGCACATTGTGAATAGAAAGAATGGAGTCTGTGAGCTTCTCTGGTGGTGAAGCCTGTTAGTGGGTGTTATCAGGAGAAAGCAGAGAAACCTTCTGGTGATAACTGAGCTTCCCTGTGCTTGTAAGGGAGTTAACTGAGTCAGCGCTGTATATTCTGGTTACCCCTGTGCTCTGTGTAGGCTTTTTTTTAAACTCTGCCCCAAGTGCTCTTTGAAAGAGTTCATATCTTAGTCAGCCTTGTGTTGACATCTTCCTGTAACTACAAGCATTGGCATATGGATTTAAGTTTTTTGAGCTGTGAGATAATGGTGTTTGTTTTGTGTGGTGGAGGAGGAGATCCCTGATATTTACCTCTGGGATGAGGTTTCTCACACTTATTTACTTTAGAAGTGATGCGCTTTCTGAAGGACAAGGATGCACTAAATTAGCGAGTTTCTAATAAAGTTGAATATAAATTATTTTTGTTTTAAAATGCCTAAAGTTTTTCTTTAAGTGTTTAAACTGCAGGAAGTTCAGACAAAACTCATTTCTGCTATGACAGTACAGTTTATTCCACAACGTTTATTTAAACAACTGATTTTTTTAAAGAATTATTTCCATCCAATATTTAAAGACTTGAATTTTATTTAAACTTGAAAATGACTTTGCCTTAACTTTTGTACAAGACAGCTTAGAGTTAATGAGGTCTGACCCCATGGAGGGTTAGCATGAGTGGAATACAGAATTACTCAGTTGCAGTATGTATCTATTGTCACTGGTCTTACTGGGTAAACATACTGTAGTACAGGAACTAGCAGCAGTTTTTGTAATATACCTTAAAGATCTTAAACAGTTGATCTTTTTCAGATTGTTGAAAAACCTGTAAATGCAAATAGTCAATACTGTATTAAATATGTGCACTTGGAAGTGTGTGCTTTGCTTGTACAGTTGTAAATAATCAGAACATATAAAAAGGTACCCTAAAGAAAAAAATCTCATAAAAATTATTGATATTATAAATGTTGCTGTTGAGCTGGATGTAGATAAACTAAATGTTGTGGTTTGAATATTACTTTAATTTGTTGTTTTTCTTTTTCTTATTTTATTCTGGTGTGTTGAACTGACTCTGCCTCTTCACTGCAAAAGGGAAATGGAACGAAAGTCTTATTTGAAAGCCCTCAAATGTTTTCCTGAAGTCCCTCTAAAAACAAGAGATTTGACCAATTCAAAAGTGTTCTGCAATGTAAATAATAAATTCCAGCAGTCAAACTGTAATTTTTAAGTCATCAGTAAAAATCAAGCCTAATTGGAAAAAACCTTGACTGCTGCAAAAAAATACGCTGAAGCTAAGTTGTCTGCTCTCAAGAGTTACCAGTGCTTTCCTTAGTGTTTGAGTCATAGAACTGTAAAGTAACGATAGCAGTTGACTCCTTACAAATTTCCTATCACAAGCATCAGTTGGAACTAGTTCCCATTTTCAGTCCAGCCTGTTGTACGTTGCTGAATTGGTTGCAGTAGGGCTCAGTGGAGTCTGTTGGTTGTTTAAACGAGCACTTCGTGAACGCTGCGGGAGGAGACAGGACCCTGACAACAGCACCAAAACTGCTCAGCTCTTCTCTCATTGGAGTTTTTCATACGCTTCTCCTTTCCCCAGCAGCAGTGAAAGTGGTAGCTAGGTCTGTGTATGGTTTGGGCCAGCTGTTGGTTGGTTTTGTTTGTCTGCTGCAGGTGAAAGGCTTTCCCAGCTCGGATGGTCCCGCGTGGCTCCTCGGGGGCCGAGGTGATGCTGAGACCAGCAGGATGTGTTGTGTGTTCTCATGATTCTGCTGCCGTTTGTGCTAGGTCAATACACTGTAATTACTGCTTACCCAGCAACAGTCTGTTGCATCGAAAGTTTGAACCTTCCTCAGAGGTGGTTTTTATAGCTTTTAAGAAAAAACAAACCAAGGAAAGTGACATGCCAAATCGCTGTGTAATATACAACTTCTCCTTACGGCATTTTACTTTGAGATTTTTCGTTTGCCACTCAGTGACAAAATGGAGTTTTCAGAGTAGAGTTGTGAAGTTGCATGCAGACTGTTGCTACGATACAGAGAGAGATTAAAATGTGGCTTTTAAAATGAAAAACCTCCCCAAAGCAGTAGCTGAGTTAAAGGTTCAGGGACACAGTAATTAAAATTGGCATTATACCTTGTAGGACTGTGTGCTGATGCTTTTCATTTTGAAAACAAGTCAAAATGGGTTCTGAGCCTTTTCCAGGAATGTAAAAAAGAATGAAGGTTGCATTTAAAACTGAACATTGTTTCTGATCAGTCCTCCACCGTGACACTGTCACTCACACTTAGAAACCTGTGAGCAGTGGCAGATTTTCTACGTTGCTGCGTTCTCCTCCGTAGCCTTGAGCAGTTGGCACAGAGAGGCCCTGGGAGTGTGGTGCAGTGTGTCATGAGCAGCAGCTGAGTGCAGCCTGCACACCTCTCTCTGTGTCTCCTTCAGCTAGCGACAGGGAGGGATTTTTGTGCTTTGTAACCTATTACACTAATAGCAGCAGACAATCGAAGATTTCTAAGGACACCTAACAGCTGCCAGTTCATAAAATAGAAGTGTAATATGGGAGCCTTCTTGAGGGTTTTTGTTTTTGTTCTTCTTCCATTAAGACTGGAATCAAGCTTACATGTAAACTATCAGTAATTTAAGTTTCCTTTTGTGTCATAAAATGTAAAACTGTCTAATTTGAAAAAAAAATGTAGGTTATGAAAAATAAAGATTTAGGCACTGTTGAATTTCTGATTTTTTTAATTAAAACTTTCTTCAGCAGTATTTTTCATTACCTTTTGTCTTTTGCTCCCATTTTTGGAAATTGTATATTTCTAATTTTGGGGGGAAAAATTCTTTGCTTGCTCTCCTGTTCAGCACAGCTTTTGGGACCATCACCTAAGGCTCTGTAGCAGCAGCAAGAGCCCCTGTAACACATCTCTGGGGGCAGCAGTGTCTGTCTCTGTGAGGTAACTATGACTGGTTAACTACTGAAGCGAGCAAAAAAGGTCATCTGATGTTTCGTGTACTAGAGGTCATCTTCATTAGTGATCTCATCAAATTATTAGCTAAGGTGTTGGCACGTGGATTTTAATATTTGGGTTGGTGCTTTGGTTGCGTGGCTGTAGAATCTCGAGATGTCCTGGGATTATTTTTGGCTTTGCTGGTTTTAGAGGTTATTCTGGTCTCTAGTAACAAAGAGCTTCTGAGATATCCTCTCTCTGCATTAAAAAAAAATAAAAATACTTTGGAAATATTTCAAACCCTTTTTTGTAGGGAACTATTAACAATTCCTGTGGGTTTTAAGCATCTTGGGAAGTATTGCAGTGTTATTCCTCAGGCTGGTTGTTCTGTGAGCTCCTGGACAGGTTTGGCTCCTTGCTGCTCTGCCTTCTACTCAGCAGACCAATTTTCACTTCAGTGTGGAAGATCCTGTTCTGCACCTGGGACAAAGTTTTCTACCACTTAATGTGTAAAAGTACATGGACATTGGGTAGCAATGTTGCCACAGTGCTCATGTGGCTCTTGAGGACCCCCAGCCTTGACAGAAATTGGGGGATTAACATTGGGTAGCAATGTTGCCACAGTGCTCGTGTGGCTCTTGAGGACCCCCAGCCGTGACAGAAATTGGGGGTTTAATTGTTCACACAGCAAAGCTGGGCAGTTGTGTGCCAGTTTCCCCAGTGCAAAGCAGTGTTTGATGATGGCTGCACCAATGTTCATGTTGAGCACGTGGGTTTGTTTCCTTTGGGGCATGATAAGAAAGAGTGAATATCAAAGATTATGTGCAACTGAGCATCCAGAGACTGATCATTGTCACAGAAACTGATCCGTTACATTTTGATCTTAAGGCTTCTTTAGGAAAAAAAATTTCAAAGTTTTACATTTTCTAATAGAGTTTTACTTCACAAACCTTGAAATTAAAACCTATTCTGCTATGGCTGGGCTTTTATGAGTGGAAGCACTTCAAGTCAGGGAAGTGATTGAATTTCAAATTTTGCTGGTTTATAGATGAAAGTAATGTTACCCACTTCATCTCTGCTTTTGAAAGAGTGAGTTGTGTAACAGCCTGGTGCCATACATCTTCCATGGATTTCAAGGTCCAGCTCATGCTGATCTGGTAGGAATTTGTTCCTGTTGAAGTGGCACATGGAATACTGTTCCTGAGAAGTGCTGTGAAGAGGCCTGTGCTGTGCTGTGTCCATCCTGCCCACCTGCTCCTTCCCCTGGGCAGGCTGGCTGCTCTGAACGGCAGTGGAGAAAAACAGAGTTTTGGAATTGGTCAGAAGCTGTTGTCATATGGTCAGCAGAATGGAAGAAGGGACAGGAATACAGTCAGTGCCCCGAGGAGACTGGTGTGGTGATAGTCCTGGCAGGAGCAGTAAACTTGGAGTATTGCTACAATTGGCTTACGACAAATGGAGGGTAAAAATCTTGGCTGAAATGTACTCTTGCTTGTTCTGGTGAACATGGTTCAACTCATCAAGGTTGGTCATTTTTGAGCCTTCTTTTCACAGTGGGGAGAAGAAACGGCTATAAATGTGCTCTATCTTAAATCTGTCTTATGGTGATAGACTGTTTGAAGTCTTTTTGCATTGTCTTGGCACAACTAGTTTGGGAGCAGTTCACTGTTTTGCAAAATGAAGGGCAAAAGGGATATGTGCTGGGGGAAGGGAGTTGAAGGTAAAATAACTCCCTGATCTCAAATTGTCATCAGTTTGAAGAGCAAATTGTTTTGTATGTTCGTGTTACACACGTAGGTTGCAGAAACCACTCTGCAGTCTGATGGCTTCACATCCTGTTTGCTGTGGGCAGACAGCATCAGCAGAGCAGGAAATCTGCTGTGGCTAAGGATGCTCGGAGGAAGGAGGTATAAATGGAAGAATTTAGAGTTGTAAAACGTACTGAAGCTGGACAGATCTAAGAAATCTACATGGATGGAATTATTGTGTCTAATGACTTCCAAAACTGGAGCCAAAGTTGTATATATGCTTTCCATGCAGCTTGAGATGTCAGCCCAGGCAGAACAAGCGAGCGAGATTCAGCAGGTCCAGCCTGTCATCTCCCAGGCTGAGGATGTTCTGCAGGAACTTGCAGTTCATAGGCTGTAGTGTGCATGAGAAACCTTTGTCGCTTCTGCTCTTTGGTTTCTGACTTCAGTGTGCTTAGGATGTGAGTGTGCAGCAGAGCTGGCTCTGCAGCAGTGGCTCACAGCTCCTACACACCAGCCCTGCAGGGGATGGGAGGCAGATGTGGCCTCTCTGACCAGAGAGCAGCAGGATTCACTCTGGTGGCAATAAAAGTTTGGAGATGTGCAGTTAAATAAGCTCTCTGGGGAAGGCCTGTTTCCTAAATGGAAGGTTTTGGAGATCCATGGTGTCTCTTTACTCAAGGAGAAATGCAATTTCTATCATGTTTCCCTTTAGAAATAGGATGTGTAACATTCATAGTAATTTTCCCTCTTCTGGTGTATTCTCCTCTTTCTCCTTTCTGGTGATTCAGTGTTCTCATTCTTGAGAGCTGCATCTCTTGTGGTAGATGGCAGCTGTTGATCCCTGCTCCTAAAAATTGCACCTATTTTCAGCAATACCATAGACTCAGCATTTTGAAGCATCTCAGTTTGATGCAGTTTTATGTTTTTGTCCCACTCATTAAACCAGATTTGGTACTCGAAGGAGGATTATATAAGTATGTGTCCAAAACTATAATGTATACAATAAATTTAAAATAGTATGCTCTATCTTTGAATATAGCTGTTGCTGGGTTTATGGTGTTTGATATTCTTCATTTCTATGTTTGCTGGAGTCTGTGGCTTTCCTGCATACTGGTAAATGCTAGATGCATATTCTCTGGTGTGACTAATGCTGAGGAAAGATGCCTGCCTTGAAGCAGATTTGCTAGAGTGATTTTCTTAGTGGATTTTACTGCTTGGACTGGCAATCAAATGCTGCCTTGGTAGCAAATTCTGTCTCAGATAAATCTTTGTGTATTACTTTTCATTGGAGTTAGCACTTCCCATGGAGACTGAAGATTAGCCATGCTGGTGCCATCCCGAGTGCTGATGCATGCTCTCATCCCCACACTGGGTTGGATACATAGAAGTTACAGGCCAGGTTTAATGTGCACTGAGCTTGAAAATTTAAAGGGGCAAGAGATGCTCTGTGGAAGTGGTTTTTAGTTCTGACATGGAAAATGGGATATAGGTATCACAAGTGGTTCTGGAACGGGAAGGTTGGGAAGTACAGCAGAGCTGGACTCACAGCACATCTCAGGCTTCACTGCTCAGCCATAGCAGGTGCTGCTGTCCCAGCAGTTCTGACATCCCAGGACGCAGCAGATGTTAGCAGTGATTTGGTATGAAAAGTCACTACTTTGTTTCTGCATCAGACAATGCATAATTGTCTGAAATCAGATATACAAACCCCTTTTCCTGTAACTTCAAGCTGTAGTTTCTATTGAGCGTTGCTGTTTAACTGTAAGAGAGTGAGTTGCTGATGTTCATCTGCAGCATTGCTGGCCACTGTTTAGCTGAATATTGGAGACTTGGTAATCTCAACGTGGCTGGAGAAATGGGCCAACAGAAACCCTACAAAATTCAATAAAGGGACACACCAAGTCCTGCAGGTGGTGAGGAATAACCCCATGCACCCAGGAGGTGACCAGCTGGAAAGCATCTCTGTGGGAAAGGACTTGAGGGGTCTGGGTGGGCAATAAGTTGGATATGAGACAGCAATGTGCCCCGAGAATGCAGAAGGCAAACAGCATCCTCGGCAGCACTAGGAGGAGCATTGACAGCAGGTCAAGGGGAAGTGATCCTTCTCCTTTGCTCAGCACTGGTAAGGCCACACCTGGGGTGCTGGGTCCAGTGTTGGGCTCTCCTGTCCAAAAAAAGTTATGGACACATTAGAGTGAGTGCAATGAAGGGCTGTGAAAATGATTAAGGGATTTGGTGCATCTGTCATACCAGGAGAGTGTGAGAGCTTGGAGTGTTCAACCTGGAGAAGAGACAGCTCAGGGAAAACTTGTCCATGTGTTCAAATACCTGATTGGAGGAGGAAAGACCATGGAAATGTATTCTTCCCAGTGGTGCCCAGTGACAGGACAAGAGACAGTGGGCACAAACTGAAACAATTTTGTTCAGAGAAGAAACCTCTTTGAGTGTTCCTGAGGGTAATCGAACGCTGGTGCAGGTTGCCTAGAGAGGTTGTCTCCATCCATAGATACTCATTCTCAGCAGACACAACCTCACCTGATCCACAGGCACCTTCAGGTGTTTGGCAGCATTTCCAGGGACAACTAAATGTTTTCTGACTTGTTTCCCATTCTGTAAGAACTGGTGATTTAAAAATTCCTGTGCAGCAGGAAGAGAATGACAGCCTGAGCCAGGTGTGTCTGTAGGGGCTTCTTGTGCTCCATGGGGACTTGAGCACCATGACAGCAAGATGCTTCTCCATTAAGGTGTATAAAAAGTTGTTGATGACCTCTGCTTACAATGTCTTCCCATCCCTTGCCCACAGCTGCCAAGACAGACTGAGCTCAGCATGGGGAAAATTCCCAAGCAAGCGACACTAGAATTGGCTTGTGAGCACTTAAATGGGAGATTGTTAGGCTGTTGTCTGCTAATACAGCATAAAAGAAGCAAGAAATGTGTATATAATACACAGAAATTAAGTTATAAACTACTAGGCAGTGGTTGGGGCTCAGTTTGCAGATGTACATAAATTGAATTGTCTGCTTAGTCCATGGAAATTGGATCAATAGGCAATGGAGCCTGGAGAGCTGTTCATCTGCATCTTGATCAGCTGAATTTTGATTCTGCGTCTTGATCAGCTTAAGTAGCTCTTTAGGCTCTGATGAAATATGAGGACACACATATACAAAGCCTCCACAGACACCTGTAGCTGGATGGCTTGATCTGTGAATTCAATTTCATACATGCAAATGGTCAAATGATGCAATTATTTATTAATATAAAAATGCATAGGACGTTTTTGGTGGCCTGAATTAGACTTTGTTAGGAAATGGCTGCAACTCATAGCATGGTTTTGTATTTGCTATTAAATCTTTTCCCATTCAGTAAAAACTACAGAAACAGAGCAGTTGTGGTCTGAAGGGATCTCATGAGGTCTTTGGTTCAATATCTTGCTCAAAGAGGATCAGAGCTTGTTTCTTGAGTCATTATCTAGCTGGGTTTTGAAAGCCTCCAAGGATGGAGACTGCACAACAATCTGGGCAATCTGCTTTGATGTTTGACTGTCCTCGTGGGACAGGAGGCTTTTTCCTTAAACCCTTGTGCCTCTTCCCTCTCATCCTCCTCCTGCTCTGCTGTACTGAGTCCAGCTCTATTTCCTTGATGGCTCCCCATAGGTGGGGGGGCAGCTGCAGGTAAGTTTCCCGAAAGCCATCCCACCTTCATGCTGACCAGCACCAGCTCCTTCAGCTTCTCTGCCCTAGCCACCTTTGTCATCTCTGAACTGGCTCCAGTTTGCTGCTTTTATTGGCCCAAAACTTAGACCCAATACTCAAGCTGCCATCTGCCTTCCAGAATTTTTCCACACAAAGGAGAATAATTCTGCTTGTGTTTTGCCTTTGCATAACTGGAGAGTTAAAAATTTTAGAATTCCACTTCTCCTAAGAGGTTGTGTAACACCTGACAAAGGCTAAAGTGAGACAGAGGTTGCTTATAACCCTGATCGCTGCTTCTCTGTGCTGATGAGTACTTGTTGCTTGGGTTTTTTCTTGTACCCAGTGGCTGCTATTACGAGACAGTAAATTTTTGAAAGTATGGATTGCTGTCTCAGTGTAATAGGGAATAAAGTGTAGAAGGCCTTCAGAAAATGAGTCTGGTACTTTGCTTTTGTTCCCTCCCTGCCAGACATTATTTGTTATGTTCATTTTATTTCCACAATAGAAACTACCTTTCCAAGCAATCTATTCCAGTCCTGTCTGTATCCTGTTCTCAGCCTCCTCCCCTGCCCCCCTCCAGCCAGCCACCCTGGCTCTTCTCACTGCTCCTCTGGGACTGGGGAAGTGTCTCGGTTTGAGAGACAG
>NW_008669809.1:0-10225 GCF_000695815.1 Acanthisitta chloris | reverse complement strand
CACACAATGTACAGCATCTGTGAGACTACTGGGAATACAGGCAATAGTTCACCTCAGTACTGACTGTATTTGGCAACATGGAGCTGTGGCAGCCTCACCTCTGTTGGGCTATCAGTTTTAGCAATCCTCAAACCAATGAGTTTCTCTCACAAGACATAAAGAAGTTTCAGCATTTGCAGATGAGTGACTCTGCACAAACTACACTACTCTAACACTAGATGTGGATGCACCCGAGCCTCTATTCATATGAATATTTGTCTGTATGGCATGTGCAACAGCCACTTAATCCACCAACAAAAGCTCACTATGAATGCAATGCAGCAGAATAGTGCTGAAGCTTCAACTCACAAAATTTGTTTACAGTGTGGAAGTGCAGGGAAAGAATTTGTAATTTTAGCTAACCCAAGAAATCAAAGACAGATCTCTGGAGTATGTCTGCCATCCTCACAGTTCTTAAAATATACCTATGCCATAACACATAGGTGTAACATCTGTGTATCTGTAATGCTTCCATGTGTGCCCCCAGGGTGTACTATTGATTTGGCAGAATTCACATTTTAACATTTGGAGTATGACAATGAATGTTAAAGATTTTCCTGCATAAGCAAACAATGAAACTACTTTTTCTTCCTCAGAACATATGCTCCGGTCTGGCACGCTGAATAAATGTGATATATAGAGAGGAAATTGCTCTTTACTCTTTAAAAATCAAACATTACCAAAGAAATAGTTAATATTTCACAGAATCACAGAGTCAATCGGAGACCTCTGAGATCATCAAGTCCAACCTATGACCTAACACCATCATGTCAACTAGACCATGGCACTAAGTGCCACATCCAGTCTCTTGTTAAACACCTCCAGGGATGGTGACTCCACTACCTACCTGGACAGTCAATTCCAGTGTCTGATCACCCTTTCTGTGAAGAAATTCTTCCTAATGTCTAACCTAAACCTCCCACTGCGCAGCTTGAGACTATGTCCTCTCATCCTGTCACTAGTTGCCTGGGTGAGGAGACTGAGCCCCACCTGGCTACAGCCTCCTTTCAGGTAGTTGTAGAGAGTGATGAGACCACCCCTGAGCCTTCTCTTCTCCAGACTAAACAATTCCAGTTGCCTCAGCCTCTCCTCATAGGATTTGTGCTCTGGTCCCTTTGCTGGCTTTGTTGCCCTTCTCTGGACATGGTCCAGCACCTCAATGTCCTTCTTGAAGTGAGGGACCCAGAACCGGACACAGGATTTGAGGTGTGACCTCACCAGTGCCAAGCACAGGGGGATGATCACTGCCCTGGTCCTGCTGGCCACACTATTGCTAATACATGCTAGGATGCCATTGGCCTTCTTGGATACCTGGACTCACTGCTGGCTCATGCTTAGGTGCTGTCAACCAGCAACTCCAGGTCCTTCTCTGCTGGTTCACTTTCCAGCCACTCTTCCCTCAGCCTGTAGTGCTGCATGGGGATATTGTGGCCAAAGTGTAAGACCCAGTACTTGGTCTTGTTGAACCTCATACCATTGGCCTGTCTAGCCTGTCCGGATCCCTCTGCAGAGCCTTCCTACCCTCCGCCAGATTGACACTCCCACCTAACTTGGTGTCATCTGCAATTTAGTAAGGGTAGATTTGATCCTCTCACCCAGATTATCAACAAAGATATTGAACAGTACTGGGCCCAATACTGATCCCTGGGGGACATCACTAGTAGCCATATGCCAGCTGGATGCAGCATCATTCACTACTACTCTCTGGACCCAGCCATCCAGCCAGTTTTTAACTCAGCAAAGAGTGCATCTGTCCATGTCATGGGCTGCCAGCTTTTCCAGGAGTATGCTGTGGAAGACAGTGTCAAAGGCTTTGCTGAAGTCCTGGTAGACTACATCCACAGCCTTTCCCTCATCCACTAGGCTGGGTGACCACCTGGTCATAAAAAGAGATCAGGTTTATCAGGGAGGACTCGCCTTTCCTAAACCCATGCTGGCTGGGTCTGATCCCTTGGTTTTCCTGTATGTGCTGTGTGATTGCACTCAAGACAATCTGCTCCATAACGTTGCAGGGCACTGAGGTCAGGCTGATAGGCCTGTGGTTCCCTGGATCCTCCTTCGAGCCCTTCTTGTACATTGGCCAACCTACAGTCATCTGGGACCTCCCTGGTTAGCCAGTTCTGGTTATAAATTTTGGAGAGCAGCTTAGCAAGCTCTTCTGCCAGCTCCTTCAGCACCCTAGGATGAATCCCATCTGGTCCCGTAGACTTATGAGCATCTAAGTGGCTTAGCAGGTCACTAACTACCTCCTCCTGAATTACAGGGGGACTACATTGTGTCTTTTGGAATACACTAGGTTTACATAGCTGTATTAGCAATAATAAAACTTATTAAGAAGTTGCAATGACACATTGTGCTTGGGGTGTGCTATGCCAGAGATCTGTCTGTATGTTTGTAACCAAGGGCATTTTAACACGGGAAAAAGCCTGAACAATTTGACAAAGTATTTTTTGCTGAAGCCAAAGGAAAAACCCTCTGTGCTGAGGAGATTTGCACTGGTTTTCAGGATCAGACCCACAGACTGGTGTTTATAGATGGGTTATAGATGGATCAATTTTATAAAACCCACTTTTTCCAGGCATAACTTCCAATTGCTGTGCATAAGATGTGTTTTCTTCTTGTGTGCTGTCTTCTCCAATGTCTTCTGAAATGACAACATCATCTTCATTGCCTTAACAGAAACACAATAATGAATGTTATTTAGTGCAAGCAGTTGCCCATATGAGACTATCAAACAGTTTGGAAGACAATTACTCAGCTGCTTTTAAGAGGGAACACATGTCCCCTTCCTTGGAGGTGCTAAGCATGAACAGCTGTCTTGGCATTACAGACAAATCATCAGCTCTCCTCAAGCCAGACCTGAAGTTACCTGGATCAACACTTACTAAGCCTCATTAGTCTCACAAAACAGGTTTTCATATTTCATTCAAGTAGATGCATTTATGCTAAACAATTTTAGAGACATTTTTTGTTATATCTTTTTTTGCCTTCATGTAGTAGTTACAGCTAGCCAAAGCCAGCTGGCAAGCTCAGCTACCTGGTCCTTTGATTCAGGTTATTTTTCTATGTTGTCCTAAAGTGTGGCTAGATCAAAGTTTGATCTCAGATGTATATGTACAGTCTTGGCAGTCACTCTGAATTTATTCCAGTCTAACTCAAATCAAAATCTGGCTCATGATTTCCAAATAGCACAATGCCTTGTTCTTTCTATTGGTAAAGTTCTGAATTACTTGTGAGGAAACAGGAAAAAGGTGTGACAGTTCCAGATGGATCAAAACACAAGTAAGTACATATTTGACTACAAGTTTAGGAAGTTCTTTTTCTTAAGTATGCATTGTCTAAGATATTGTACTCCAGAAGCACAATGATCTTTTCATAATGCAAAAATAACCAGAGGTATTTGAAAAAGTTTTAGCTTGCTGTTAATGCAGTGTAGATAACAGGAGTACATACCTTAGCATGCTGAGAGAATTGAACAAACACTGATTCGTGCATGCTGGTTATAGAATCAGAAGGTGTCTTGGAAGTGGTCACTGTAACCTGAGATGTCATGATGGGAATGCTGAAGTTATGGCTGGTATCACTGGTTTGGAGGGCTGGGCAATGGTGACAAGGGGTTTAGTGGCATAAGTGGGCTGAGTGGTAGTGGTGAACTAAGGGATAGTGGTAGATCAAGTGGTTACTGGGCATGGGGTACGCAAAAAAATTGTATGCCAAAGAGACATCACACAGAAAAGAATGGTAACCAAAAGAAAGAGGGCACACAACAAAAATGAGAGTTTTCATAAAAGAGTGACTTTGTAATAAAATCATACAAATGATCACATTGTTATAAAAGGTATAAAAATCTGAAATGTAGAGAACACTTTACCATGAAACAGCTAAACTTTCAGATAAGAATATATTTTTGTAAACCCTCCCCCAACAAAAGTCCAAGAATAATTTCCCTATCATTAACTTATGCTTCAACATAACACTGATTTTACTAAGGCTGCATATATATTAAGACTGTCAGATAAAGAGAATTCTGTTATCAATCTTAGTCCTAATGGAATCAGAATAGGAATAGGAAAAGCAATTGGAATGACTAAAACTATCTGGTTACATTTCTTAGTAAAAAATGTGTAGGAAAGCACTTCAACACATGATGTTAAGTGGGTACTTAACATTTTCCTAACCTGGCAACTAAGCTCTGCAAGTGTCTGGAGGACTAATATTTTCTTACACTCATACAGAAAAAAACAAACACATGAATTAACATTGCTAATTTTGTGTTAATTTGTGAGAGCAACTAAACCGTTTCCCTTTGAATGTATGTTAAACTAAGTTTGAAATGTCTTCCAATGTCTTCCCACATGGTGAAAGGTCAACTAAAGCAACGCTATGATCAAGGCACAGCTTGCATCATTTACTCATTAGTGGAATTCCTTGCCAAGATTAAAACAGAGAGTGGAATGCTGTTCCACAGGTCTGGTTGACACCTAACCTCTTTAACTTCTATTCTGCTTTTACGAAACATCTTCCTCACTCTCCTTACTTAAAGAAAGTATTTAGGAACAGTTCAGAATAAAAATACAAACACCTAAACTCCAACATGGATAAAAGAACAGACATTTTTAAAACACTCCAACTTTAAATACTTAATATTGAAATAGAATGTTCTTGAGAAAAGATAATTATTTTTCTGAGAAGGAATTGATATGAGACATGAGCACATTATTTAACTAAAATTTGTTCAAGCAGGAAATTTCAATGAAAAGGCTTTTGTATATGCAAGAATTTTAGAAAAAAAACAGTTTAAAGCTGTTCACATCTGCATTAGTTATATAACTCTATAGTATCTCTTTTCTACAGCATCATTTTATATGTAGAATAATTTTATTTTGCACCATTCAAATATCTGGTATTGCTTGTGTTTTGTTGGCTTGTCAAGAACTAAAACGAAGAAAAAATAATTTGATCTTGGTTCCACATTGAAGTTGACACTCAATTTCCGCTTTTTCTTGTCTAACACCTAATATCCTTCTACAGAATGTTTTTCCTTGAAGTATGGTTTTAAAATGTCAGAAGGCATGTTTTCATTTTAAGAATAAAGCCTATCCTAAGAATAAGTACCCCTTCTTTCGATATAGATCTGGAAAAAAAATGAAGAAACAATAGATCAGTAAGAGAATGTAAGACTTCAGAAAGGACCTGGCAGAAAATTTGTTTCTGAGACAATAAATGTTAAAACTGCTGAGATCACCCTGCATGATCACCTTGCTGTGTTCAGGTTTGGGCTCTCCAGCACAAGAAAGAAAAGGGCATAATGGAGGGTGTTCAGTGGAGGCCACAAAGATGCTCAGGGGTCTGCACCATATGATATCCAAGGAGAAGCCAAGGGAACCTGGAGAAGAGAAGGCTAAAGGGGATCTTTTTGCAGTCTTCACCTTCCTGATGGGAGGTTGTAGAGAAGACAGAGCCTGACTTTTCTCAGAGGCACACAGCACAGGGACAAAGGCCGACAATCACAATGTGCAACAAGTGAATTTCTGACTAGATAGAAGGATCTGTTTATTGTTTTATTTGCTGTACCTTGAGGATACTTAAACACTGGAACAAGGACCCAGAGAACTGTGAAATCTTCAGCCTTGGAGATATTCAAGCTTAAAAGGACATGGCCCTGAACAATCTGTTCCAGCTGACCCTGCTTTAAGTAGGGAGTTGGGCTAGATGGCCTACAGAGATCACTTCCAACAGAAGTTATTCTGCATTCTTCAAATACTTTTGGATGAACCCTAAGTTCCCTATCTTAATAATATTGCCTTGATGCAGCCCAAGTCTGCAAGACTGCAAATGCAGTTGGATGAACCGCTTGTGTGTCAGGCTAAAACTTTCTTTAAATTATACTAGTTGATCTAATTAAGCAATTTTTTCTGCCTGGAAGCTAAGTTTTGTTTGTGGTGGATCATCACAATGCTGCTTTAGCTATTCTTATAACTTTTTCAGTAAGATGTGAAGGAAACGTGGTAATGCCAGTAAGGTGTAAAAACAATCATGGAAAGACTGTCCTGACTGTTCTGTTAGGTTGGGAGTGGAGACAGGGGTCTTACCTGCCTGTAAAATACTATCCTACCCTTATGCCTGTTTTTGTCATGGTCTGATTAGTCTCTTCTCGGCCCCAGTCTGTATATAATTGGCAAGATTTAAAGATACTCCACACAGTGCAAAGTCTGGCATTCACACACACGCAGGGAACTATGGATTCTGGCCTTTGCCACAGTGAGTTTAGTCTTGATTATTATGACAACATCCCATCACATACAAGCATGTAATCTGAAATGAATGCTATACAAAAAATACAGTCTTAGTTAAGAAAAATCTCATAATGGCAAGTTTTGCTACTAAATTTACACAGATTTTATTTCTCCTGTAATATCAAGGCTGAGTGCAGTGTCACGGGGTACTTTGATTTTAAAAAAAGGGGTTAATGTAGTAAAGAGACTACTTTGTCAGTGATGTTCTTTTAAAGACTAAAATGCCTAATCTGGTTATATTAAAAATCGGGTGAGAGCACAGCTAAAATGTGCCCCCCCAAGAAGAACCCAATCCTGACAAAATGGATCTACATCAGAGCTGCTCTCATCACTCCAATCCATGCAGTCAGAGGTGGAAGGCTCAGCACAGTGGCCTATCCTAGAAAAGGAATGCCAGTTCCACTCAAAAGGTATGAGCCCAACACCCCACACCAGTGCAGGGCAGGTATCCCATGCTGAAGGCTTGAACTAAATGTTGGACACAAGACATACCAGATTATCAGGTCCCAAGCCTATAGTGCAGGCCAGAATAACCATCCTGTGTGCCTTGCCCAGTCTGACAGAAATGCAGCCAAGTACAACCCTGTGATCCCCACAAATTCGCATTGCCAGGAGTTTCTCCCTGCAAAACAAAACACAAAGTCTTCACAAACTTAGGGAATATTTATTGGACTATAGTTCCTGAATAATGTGGCAAGCTTGGATTGTACCCAAGTCTGTATAGAGGAAACTCAAGGCAAGTAGCTGGGTCTTTTCAAATATTATTTTCATAGTCATTAGTGTGATCAACAAAAAAACCCAACCCCCCAAACTATTCTGTTTAGTCCAAAAAGCAGAAGATGCCTATTAAAGATGACTTATTGTAGGCTGTGGCTGCACACTGAGAGCTGTAAAACACTATTCTATGAAACCACTGGAAGAATACAATTCTCTTAAGAGAAAGAAATCTGTCAGACAGTTGAAGAACAGTTTCCTTCATTTCAGGGACAGAGAGTTTTGAAAAAAGAAATCAGGCTATCAGCATGTGCTAAGTAGATTTAGATTTAGATGGTCCTTGGGCTTTATTATGTCTGCCTTTCTGAGACAGAGCTCATGGCTTGAAGCCGTAATCTCCAGTTGTCCCACTAGCTCTTTCAATGTCATTTATGTTGGTGTCAGTGCTGAAAGGTCAAAGATTTGAGGGAGCTGTGTTTGGACTGGGTGCAAAGCCAGTGTCCCTTGAGATTTTATTAGTTATTACTGAAATTAACATCCACATTGGTTTACTTAGACCTTGGAGACACTACATTTGCAACAAAATCCCCATTTTTTAGCCTGAGCAGGGGGTCACATCTCAGGTGAATGGGACGTAAAGATGGTATGTGAGACCAGAATTACTGACTGCCCCCAAAATGCCTCTGTTTTATGTGTTCTGTTTGCTCTGGTGATTTTCAATGACAATCAAGTACCTAAATCCATTCTTGATATTTTCTCATAAATAAAACTTGCCACATATTGAAATCCTCACCCCTCCTCATTCAGTTGCTTTCACTTAGTTAATACCTTTTTTGACATTACAATGTGGAAACGAACCCTACATCATATTTTCTTCTTGGTAAAGACAGCAGAACCACCCCTGCACCACAGGATATGGTGATGCAGCCATAAGGTGTATTTTTGCACTAAGTAGCTTACTGTGATGTTTCTCAGATTAATTTTTTTAGTGGTTAATTTTAGAAACGGCTAGAATATTTTAATTTTAAATTTGTGATTTCCTTCATCTGCAAGTCCTTTTTTCTATAGGTACAGGATGGGATGGAATCTTTGGCTATCAGGGCTAATGCCCTGCTGCCATGTAGTCAGTTTCTTGTTTCTGCTAATCTGATGGAAAATCTGTTCCAGGCCTTAATGGTCCTAACAGACAGAGCTGCATTGTGAATGTTAGTAAGAAACCCTTTTTCATTTCAGCTTACACCTAATAATATTTTATACATGCATGTTTGTTCTTGTGCTAACATTGTCTTTTATCTAAAGAAGTTTATTTGCTCTCAGTGCAGTTTTGACAGTGTTCCCATCCCATCTCAGTGTCCTTTGCTAGACTAATGAACCAAGCTCCCAGGGTCTCCCATAGATCCTTTCACATCTTTCTGCATACTGGTCTAGAATCCAAGTTACCAGCACATACCCTATACTTCAGAAAAAGTCTCCTCAGGATTTTGTGTAGTCTAACACATCTCTGTCATGATTCCAGCTGTGATTCCATTTGCCCTTTGTGCAGCTATTAGGCCTTTTCAGCTCATAGCCATCCTGGGAACAGCAAGCATTTTTTTTGGCCCTAGTTCCTAGTAGTTTCCAAATAATGAGCTACAAATCTTTGTTATTAGTTTCCCAATAAATGATATCATGTTCTGTAGTGATAAATTTGATCTCAGTCCCAAGGCTGCACAGTTCTTCCAAATACTTCTCAGACATTTTAAACCAACTTCTAACCAGGAAAAATAGGAAAATAATGGAGCAGCAGAAAAAAATCTACATTACATATTGTTTTGTTGTTCATTCTAATTTCTCTTATTAGTTTGACCTCTGCTTCCTTATTTTTCTTAGAGAAAAGTGGTTATGTTGGAGAGGTGGTGTTAGACAATGAAAAAAATGGAAAAATGAAAACAGGCAGTTATTGAATTAAAAACTGAAACATTTTATGTTATAATAAAACAAGAGCTTTTATTAGAGAAATGGTATTTGAAAAATTTGCCTTGATATTTTCCCAGAAGAAGCTTAATCAAGGAAAAATCACTCTATTATTCTAAGAATGTACTATGTTAAGCAAAATAAATTTCTCTGAAAATGGTTATTCTTGTATGCATGTATGTATAAGAAACAGAAAAAAAAACCTGAGGAGGAAAAGATAATCTGACCATGAAGGACCTCTAGTGGCACAAATACTTCCAGTTTAAAGAATCCTAACATTATGCTAATAGCTATTTTTCAACAGGTTTTCTAAGTCAAAAAGAGAAGTATATGCCTACTAAGCCTAGGAGTCCATTAAGCCTCCAAATACATCCTGCCTGCAGATAAACTAAAGTCATTCCCAGGGACTTCACTCATCCTGGAAAAGACATGGTATAAACCATGTTACAGTAGAACTAGTTACTTTTGTAAAGCACCAGGAACAGAGTTTCTGTGTCTGAAAAAGGATGTGGGGCCTCAGATGCACACACTCCCATGTTTTTACTGGTGAAAGGGAAGCAGTAGAATCAATTCTGGACTGAATGGAGGGCACCTGCATCCTGATTGGCACACTCTCCAGGCACATGTATCGCTTCCCTGAGGCATGAGGCAAACTCAGGGGCCAACATAAATCCAGAAACACACAGCCACACTTGAGATGAACCCTAACTCTCATCCTACGAGAATGAACTTAACTGCAAAGGGTAAACACAGCTTGAATGAGAGACCTGTGATAGAAAAAACACATCTGAAAAAAATGGTGTTGGGAAGAGAAAGATTAAACCATGATGCTCTGCAGGGAAGGTGAGGGTAGAGAGCAGCAGTGTCTTGTGGCAGAAAAATCCTTTCTGTCAGCATGGCCAGGACAGTGACAAATACTTGCACCAATGAGGGCAGAAAATTGCTCTTCCTGGAGGCACCTATGGGGTTTAATTCTGTCACCTGTAACAAACACAGAGCATCACTAAAAGTGAGAGTCATTAAAAAAACCACCAGAGTATGCAATATGCCACCAGGTTCTCCATGAGAGTTGCCCTGAGATGCGGGTGAAGACAAACAGGTAAATCCACAGGCATTGAAATTATCAGCAAAGAAGTGGGAGTTGAAACCTTAGCGGAGCTCAAGGCTATTATTCCATGCCTACCTGTAACTCTCAACTATTATCACAGAATCATAGAATCAAC
>NW_008669808.1:76544-76757 GCF_000695815.1 Acanthisitta chloris | reverse complement strand
TGCAGTGGGACAGCCAGCGGCGCCTGGCCGAGCAGCGCAAGGAGCAGGAGGAGAAGGAGAAGCAGAGGGCCCTCCTGCAGGGTCAGCGGATGTGGGAGAGCCAGGTGGAGAAGCGTCGAGGGAGGCTGCACCAGGAGCAGGAGGAAGCCGCGCTGCTGAAGCAGAGGCAGCGCCTGGTGTGTGAGGAGAGGTGGCGGGAGCAAGCGGAGAAGC
>NW_008669808.1:69834-76436 GCF_000695815.1 Acanthisitta chloris | reverse complement strand
CCATCCAGGAGGACAAACAGAAGAAGCTCCATCAGGAGCTCAACCTGAAGGCGAAGGAGGAGGTCAAGAAGGAGCACCAGGAGCGAGAGGAGCAGCTCCTGCAAGAAAGGCTGTCCACGGCTGCCCAGAAGAGGCTGAAGAAGGAGGTGCAGCTGCAGAAGGAGAAGAGACTGTTCAACCAAGCAGAGAAGCTGAAGCACGAGGCCTTACTCAAGGAACTGGCCAAGCAAGAGGCAGAAGAGAAGGAAATGCTGAAGGCCTCCTTGAAGATGAGTTTGACAAAGGCTCAGGAGAACTATGAGCAGCTAGTGGAGAAGAGGAACCAGGAGCTGAGGGAGAAGGCCAGGCGTGAGGACATGCAGATCCAGAGAGCTAAACTGGCAGCAGAGAAGAGGGAAGGAGAGCAGAAGGACTGGCTAGAGAGACAGAGAGAAAGCTCCAGCATGCTGCCCAGGTGGCCGAGGAGGCCGTCCAAGAAAAAGCCCGCAAAGTGGTCTTGAGCCGTCTGGAGAAGGAGAAAGTGCAGAAGATGAACAAGCAAAAGGTGGAACAATACGAGGACTTACGGCGCCGGGAGATCCTCCTCTCTATAGAGAGGAAGCTGGAGAGAAGTGAGCAGATCTTCAAGGAGAAGAGGACTGTCTTAGAAAATGCCAGGTCTGTTGCTCGGGCATCTTTCCATGTCCGGGAAAAGGTACGGGAGGAAACGAACATGCGCACCTTTGACAAGATGGCCTTTGAAGCAGAACTGCATGCTCATCTTAATAAGAAATGAAAGATCTTGTCATGACTGAGTGGGGAGACTCCACCAGTTGTCCATCGTAATGCATCAGAAAGCTCCTCCGCATGAACATTTAAAAAACAACAACCAACATCCACCCTAATTTCTTATTCTGGGGGAGCAGGGTACCGCACAAAAATGTGGCAGCTATTTCACATACAGTTTTAAATACGCTTTTTGTTCTGGGTGTGTTTCAAGGACTGACCTCAATCATCTTTACAGAGGGAAAGCAAGTTTTTCTGTCCTCCACCCCACAAGCACACACGTTTTCTCAGAGAGGGCTGCAGAAGAAGTCTGCTTGAAGCCTACGAGTTATTGATTGATTGTTTACACCAGAGATGACTACAGCTGCACTCTATCAGTTGGAAATGCAAACAGCAGAGGCTACTGGCTACTAGAGCCTACTGAGTAAGAAGGAAAACCACCTGAGCTGATTCTGGCTTGAGTGACAGGCAGTTTGGTTTAAGTTTTGGGACTGCATTTTCAAAGCTGCTACACTCCTGTGAGGAAGGCTGGAGTACAGAACGCCATGTGCCCTGGGTGCCCCTCGCCTGCTGCTGGTACCAAGCTAGAGAAAGCACAGATGGATGCTGTGTAACACCATGTAAGTAGATGTTATGATCAGAGCTGGGCAGAAGTCATTGGAAGTGCTCACAAACACAGTTTCGTTTCTGTTGTTTGTGGCCCCTCCTAGGTATCCTCACCTCTCCCCTTTCCAAGTGTCTCTTACAAACACCTGTAGAATTTCTTCTTTCAGAGGAGGGGCAGAAGGAGAGAAGTTCATGGGCAACCCACAAACAGATGGGTACCCACACAACCCACTTGTTCATTAAGATATAAAAAGGAATGAACCTGTGGAATCTGGACTTCGAGGAAAATATGGGCATCACTTGTACATGGAACTCTGCAAACAGATTGCATAGAGAAACATTACCCTCAGGAATTTTCAAAACTCAAAGAGACCCTCAACAACCTTATTCAACTTGTCCTGCCTTGAGCAGGAGGCTGGACCAGATGTCCTCCACCGTTCCCTTCCAGGCTAGTGGTTCTATGAGCTGCATACAATGAGAAGTTCGCCCAGCTCTTATCATCATCTACTGAGCAGGGCAGCATTTCTCTGTCCACTGGTGCTAACAGTTGTATTCTATAGGGCACAAGAAAGAGTAGATGCACAAAATAAGGTACATTACCAATCCTCTTAGATGAGATCATGTCTTTTCTATAATTCTTAAATCAATACTGTTTAGAGGGAAGTGAGTCCTCCTGCCGTTAAATGCACTGGAAATGTGAAAAACCTACCTATGCCCCATGCACAGTGTTCAAGTAAGCTAGTGTTCTGGCTCCAGGTTTCCACATTTACTCTCTGCTGGGTTGGAATTACAAGCAGACATCCAAAGCAGGCACTTTTTGCTGTTTTCTGGCTCCAGGCAGCGCCAGCTCTCTGTTCCGCCATCCGTGCCATGCTGGGTTGCTCTGGTGATGGCAGTCAGACCTGGAGCATGGAGGAGAAGCAGCAAGAACAGACAGGAGCTTGTTTCCTCACGAATGTATCTGACATACAACACAGTAGAAGGGAAAACCAGAAGAAGGCTGGCATATGGCTCAGACATGAAGTCCTACATGCCTAGATTGTTTACCAGAATTTCCCAGGAGGTGACAAAACCCTCTTAGAAGGCTGTAAGGAAGGTGTTAAATGAACAGCAACAACAACAACAATAGACCAAGCACACCCTGGTGCCCTGCAAAGCTGGAGACATTATACAAACAGTGTTGAAAATGTAGCAAGTAGGGATTTTTATTTTATTTTAATGGAACTTACTGTTGTTTGAATCATGGTACAGTTGATGGTGTTAAGGGCAGGCAGCATGAAAGTAGGAATTAGGGCACCTGAGCAATGTTTGCTGTCAGTCATTGGCTCACTGTAATGCCAGGCAAGTCCTCAGGGGCTGGGCTTGCTTCTATTGATATAAACGGAAGCAGAGTCAGGCTCTTGGGGTTGCTGGGACACAGGAAATAGTAACACTCAGCTTGGCAAAGCTCTTCAAAGACTTTGGATAAATGATGCTAACAAAGCACAAAGTAAGATTTATTTATTTATTTATGTATCTATTTATTTGAGTGGTTCTTAAAGTAAAACATATCCCTTGGTGGAAAGCACTAGTTAACACCAAGATCTGGTAGCTGTGGAAAGGACAGCTACATTACTCTTTCCAGTAAGGAGTCTGTCCTCTCACCCTCATCCTCAAAACAGCAGTTTCAACAGTGACTCCTGCTACAACACTGCACAAGGTCCTTGAAAAATACAGCCCTCTCCACATGTTGTCCCACATTGCAGTGATCTATGTGTGCCCTTGTAGTTGCAAAGACCTAGAAAAGAGATGGGCAGTGGCCCAAAATCAGCCAGCACAAAACTTGCTTCCTGTGTCATTGCACTGTGGTTGAAATTCACTGCTTGATCCATTTAGCAGGGGCAAATGGGGAGAGCTGGGAAACAGCGGAATGAAGACAAAATATAGTGGGCAAATGAGCAATCTCTGATTGGAACAGCTTTTTTCCACTAAAGGTCTACTGCGATCTACCTGAAGAATTTCTCCAAATCTCCCTCTGACAGGGCATTTCCAGTGTAGACTGAGAACATTGTGCAGCCCAGGAGACATGTCTTGGTCACTGACTGTAATTACACCCAGGGTCCATCTCCTGCTGCTGACTGAGTTTGACACCTTGGGGCTAGAGCCTAACTAATAAAACCTACATGATGATAATTGGATTGGCAAACTACTCTTCCTGTACCGTGCAGTGTGCAGCTCAAGTTTTGAATGTGAAATCTAAGAAAAAAATATTTTTTTTCAAAAGACATTCATCTGCATACGGGTATTTTTTATTTCTGTAGTGGTTTCAGTCCAAAGTCCATGAAACTCAATGGAGTTTATGAGTTTGAAATTGCAGCATGGAAAATTTAAGTCAGCAAGTTGGGTGGAGGCATGAGAGGTGTTTTTTGGGTCTGCTTATGCTTCTATTTCTTTGAGAAGTTTTACTGCTGGATTTTGGTGGGAACAGAAATTAAACCCTGGGACACACATAAAAAGTATGGCCCCTTTAGATGAGGCTTATTTAGTGTTTTTGCTATTAAGCTGCAGGCCAGGAATAACAAAAAATCAAATCAAACAATGTTACCTCACCACTCAGAAGTAGATCGTGGTTTATTTGGAGCAGAGGAGCTGCTGATGCTGTTTGGTTAGGTCCTGCAGAAAGATAGCTTAGGTGGGTCATCTCCTGGGATTAGAAAACACGTTTTAGACTATTGCTGTATTGTAATCATAAGGTTATAATATGCATGCTACATAGTGACCACTAGGCCTTGAAATACTTGCACTTTAAAAGCAACAACAAAAGGACAATTGCCGGGAAACTTCCATGACTGGTAACGCATCTTAGATCCCACTAGTATCAAATTCCCAGGTTTCAGTTCCTAAATTCTCAGTTTTCAGTTCCTAAACACTTGGAGTCTAACTCCAGTTTGAAGTCGGATCCCTTAAATTCAACAGGACAACTCCAAATCTGGATCAAATGCCACTAAGCATTCAGTTCAACATTAAGATCAACATCATTCAGTTCTGATGCCAAACACTGACATGTGGATGCAGCTGTACCACCACTTGAAAACCACAGCATTGCTTACTACTGCCCAGTGACTAGGTCTACTGCTAGAAACTGACCTGCTAGAAACCACTCAGAATGTTTACAGGGTTTCTGAAGTTGAGGTATTAAAACACAAGGGAGAAATACTCCAGTATCATTTAAATGTTCTAAAAAGAATTATGGGACCAAGTTCTTGGATTAATTTTCTGGCAAAACTCCCATCATTATATACTAATGTTTTGCATAGTGAGACAACATGATCAAGCACACAGTATTGGAAGAGTCCATCACGCTGTTGACTACAGCAGAATAGAGCATGTAATTGCAGAGGCCACAGAATAGTGCACCCTGGTTTCCTTGGGCAGCTGCCATGTGAGTCTCACTTCAGTGAAACCAAGGCTGCAGGAAGGATTCATCTTGTATTACACATCAGAGAACTCACACATGGAGGAGAAGCATTTGCCTGAGCTCTGGATGAATTTTGGAACACAATGGAACGCATTTTGCATGTTTGCAAACTATCTTGTCTGTGTAGATTGTCTAGTTTTTAACTGCATCTGGGCTAAAACTGGAGCCCTTCAGTGCCAGAGAGTGCCAACAATCTCATCTGCATGCTTCCTCTTCACACAAAATTCATCACTAAAACACGATCTCTCTGTCAAGGTTGAATTTGGCAGACACGTTCAAAAGCTATTAGGAGGAGCAGCTGCACCACCCCTAGTTAATATTTTACAAGGTAATTTTTAACCTTTTATAAGAAGTTCTTTTACCACATGCATAAGAGGGATGTGAGGATTAGATTTCTTGCCTTAGTTACCTACTATGTTTTTCTTATGATGCTTATGGAGCTCCATGCTCATTCTGTGCTAAAATTTCTCCTGTTGCCAGGGGAATTCTGTTTGCTAAAATATGTTGAGTATGCAGTACACATAGGTCTAAGAGGGGAGTTAGTTTGTTGTTTATGTCTTTATTAAGCCAAGCCTGGACAGGGAGACATGGCAAACAGAATTTTCAATACAAAGTCCATCAGCCACTAGTTTTCCAAAAGTTCTGCTAAGAACAGTCCCAGAACCACCTCTGCTAGCTGTCAGCAGGGAAGTGATTTCTTCAGGGAAGTGACGTCCTCTGCTCCCTTACTGACCTGAGAGATCCAGGCTGATCATACCCTACCTAGGGGCAGCTTCTCATTGCTTCGATTGTTACATCAAAGAAAGTTTGCTTTCAGCTGTGGGTGTTCTTCCTCTGCTGGTAAAGTCAAAAATGTAATAGTTGAAATGCCATTTTCAAAGTGGTTTGTTGGTTTGGGTGTTTTTTTGTTTTGTTAGGGGTTTGTTTTGTTTTTTTAAAAGCACGTGCAGGGCGATCTAAGGACAAGACACAAAACTAGTTTGATGTAGCACATTACAGCTGGTGGCTGACTGTCTTCACACGCAGTTCTGCTTTGTGGACCTGGGGCTGTGCTGTTGTTGAGTAGAGCAGGCACCACATCCAGGAGAGCAGAGGTGCTCTGGGAGGTGCTCTGTGATCTGCTCTCAGATTACACGGGCTCCCTTCAAAAGCATGCAAAAGTAAACTGTAATGCTTTGCTGAGTCAAGGTCCTGTACAATCTGGTTTGTTAGAATTGGATTTAGATTTCATAGCTGTAAAACAAGACTGTGATAGGCAAAGAAGTCAACACTGTCTTAACCCAGTCCCTCTGGAATTGAGCCCCATGACATTTACTTTGCAGGGCAGTACAGGCATGGTCTTGCATGAGCCAATGGAGCCCTAATACTACTTGTGGGAGTGGCACCCACAGTAAAGTCCCAGTGCTGAGGCACAGTAAGAAAACCATAATGCTTCTGCTTCTAGGCGGGTGGCAGTTCTGCCCTTTTTGGTGCGATATTACTAGGTCATGTTTTGAAGAGAAAACACTGGGAAGAAGAAAAAAAACCTCTTCCGTACGAGATGACTGGAAACACATTATCCATTTATGGAGAGCAACCAGCACTCCTGGGGATGTCAGTGCTCAGAGCCTTCATAATGGAATATGCCTCTTAACACTAGGGCATGAACAAAATTCAGTTCTAGGTCTGACTTCTTTGTCTTTAGCCCCTTCTTTGAGCATAGCTTTTTACTGTGAAACATTACCTGTTACTGTAAGATTCTAGTCTGAAAGGACCCAAATCATTCTCTGGCACT
>NW_008669808.1:50153-69813 GCF_000695815.1 Acanthisitta chloris | reverse complement strand
AGCAGGAAATCCTCTGCCTTATAAAACCACTCTGGCAGTAAGAATTACCCTGTATTACAAAACCAAACTGCCAGTGCTGTTTTGTTCTTATGTGCTTTACGCAGCTCCCTGCATCTAATCTCAGGACCTGGCTGTGAGGTAAACTAGTTATCGCCCCCAGCCTAAGTACAAGCAAACTGAAGCAGAAAGAACTGATGTGACTTGCCCAAGGCCATGCTGGCCTCCCTGATCTAGCTGGAGCTCTCACTCGTCCTCCCTTATCCCCATGCAGCCCTCTAATTAACCTCTCCTGGTTGCAATGGAGGGATGTCCCTGTGCCCCTGCTGTGGTGGCTTCTTGGGCTCCTGCTCTGCAGCTGGTGCTTCGTGGAGGATGAATGTTTTAAGCCACCAGCCACCACCTCTGGGTGTTGCCCCCAAACCTTGAAACACCTTTAAATGGGGTGAGATGAGGCTGCAGGGTGAGAGGAAGGTGCATTAGCAGAAATGGGCAGGACCTACAGATAGAAATGTTAAATGAAAGAGCAGGCACAGACTGAATATCCTTTACTATCCTGGCTAGCTAGAATCAAACGTATCTCTATGTATGACAGCATACAGTAACACTTTTCTTTCAGCACATTAAACTTACAGGGCCCAGTTCATCCCATTAGTTACCTCTCTAGGGCTAGCAGAGTTATTCCAGGAACGAATACAGCCTAGATAGATTACGCTTTTTATTATTTATGTAAATCACAGTGGCTTTGGATAGCTTATGCTTCCAAAAGCTTGGTGGAGATTTCCCCCCTGACTGAACAGCACCCTGGCAACGGGATGGGGGGGGTCACATATCAGTTGGGTATTTTTAGACTGGGTGACAAATTTGTCAATACCCTGGTGCTGGACACTGTGTTCCTGGGTAGTTACAAAGCAATGTCTGCTTAAGCAGCTCAGCGCAGCTGAAAGGAAGAGCAGCTGGCACAGAGGTGCCTCATCAGACAGCAAGCTAAACAATGGGGAATAAGAGATTTGGCTCTGCATCTCTTGGGTGCTACTGGGAATGTTTTGGTTTGTAAGAGGGTGATGGGATAATTTCGTCTCGTTTTTTAATCACCTCCAAAGTAAGCTGTACTGGTTTTGACACTTAAAGATTTATAAGAGATGGGAAAATAAATGAGGATAGGAGGTCAAAACACAGATGTGTAGGTAAAGTAGAAAGACATTTTCCTTTCCCTCCCCCAAAAAATCATGAGCATTATGCCAGCGGGTGAGAGTTTTGTTAAGTGCCAGGTTGCATGCAATTTGTTAGACCATAAGAGCGGCCTGTTCACAAGCTTTGCTGTCTGTGCACCCATGTCCTGTACATGCTAACAAGACAGGCTTTATGTTTACCTCCCAGTAACAGCTGTTTCTTCAGATTTCAGGGAAAAGATGAGATCCATGATCAGAAATGCACTATTTTCACTGTAGAGGGACCACTAGACAGCCGTTGTGGGTGGATTTGGTCCACGTCTGACATGACCCCCGATAGGAGTAATACTTTGCTCTCATCAGAGGATTTTAGCAGCCCTCAGCCAGACACTGTCTAGGAGCCTCTGCACCATTTTCAGCTCCCACCTGATTCAAGCTGTCCTTGTTTCCTAACCAGTTTGATTCTGTGGCTCCTGCTCCCATTGCCTGCAGCTAGCTATCTGGGGAGCTGACCACAGGCTGCAGCCAAGTCTCCACTTGTCTGTAAAGGCTTCAAGCAAACTAATTTGCCATGCTATTCCTTAAACTGGGGCATGTCTGTGCATGAGCAACTACAGGAACTATCTGAATCTAGGCTTTGGGCAGCATAGATTGAACATGTACAGAAAAGCTAGGGTGTTGTGGCATAGCAAAGGGATGCTGTTCTTTTATTTTTAATTAGCAACACCACCGCTAATTTGCTTCCCTTGCATTGTGTTCCCAGACAGTGTAGCATGAACAGGGCAAGCACTAGCAGCTCCAGAAGTGCTTAGGTGTTTCTCTCTACGCTTAGACCAGTGCTTGGCCTGGAAACGGTGTCCCTTCTTGCATGAGAGGGAAGTTTTCCTTTCTGCAATCATCATCACCTGTGCTTTGGGGACAAGCTGGCATCCTAAGCTACATCCATCCTATCACCACGATCATGGCTTCTTGTGATCTTTTTGTCCTGAACTCTACTGGTAAATTTGTAATTAGCTTATATAGACCTGTATTGCCTGTCATGACAGCAGTTTTAGATATATTGTAACACCTCTGAGTCATGACATTGCTTTTCCTGCTATCAGTTTTACCTACTGCTGCGCAAGAGGAAGTAAAGCCAGAGAGGATTTTTCAGTAAACCAGAGGTGACCTGCTTGCTCTCAGAAAATGCTAGGCAGGTAGGGAAGCTGAGAGCTTCAGGGCTTTATGCAACACTAGAGCACCTGACATCTTAGGTTAGCTGTAGATCCACTCCATATAACTTCACATGGTAGCTGTCACTCCAACTTACATTTCTTGGGTGCTGTGAGTCCTAATATTTTCCAGGCAGAAGGCACTCGGTCTTGTAACAGAAGTTTTCTGTGATTCCTACAATATTTCAAAGAACCTGCACATATCTGTTTACAGAATGAGATATTTCAGTGCATTTTATTTATGGTTCCATCAAAAATATAGTAGAACTAAAGATTCCTGAAGGCAGTGATGTTCTCTGTAAGTATCTCTGATCAGACTACACTGTGCTACTCTAGAGATTTCTTGCAGCTCCCGCAGTCTCTGGGAACCTTCAGATCCCTCTCTGCAATGACACTGTACTATAATGCAGATGCCACGTGATTCAGTCAGAGCCTGTAAGTCCCCAAATGCACAGAAAATTTACTGTAAGCTACCAGGGGAATTTCTGCAGAGTCTCCTGGAGGCTGTAGGGGCCTTTTCCATCCGTCCTGGTGCCAGTGCTGCATAAACTCACATGCTGTACAGTACCTGCTGACCTAGTAATACCATCTGAGTCCTCTCCATGACAACGCACTGCAATGTCTGCAGGTGCCTGCAAGCAGGCAAGGCTGGCCAGGGAATCCATGTATCAGATGTGTGAATTTTAATATGTCTTTTCTATGGGAAAGTCAGAGGCACAAATCCAAAGGGGCAAAATGACTCCCCGGAGGAAAGAATTGCTGAATGTAAGAGAGAAAAAAGAAATTACAAAATGAGACATTTAAATAACCTTAAAATGATAAGAGTCGTGGTTTATAGGTCTCATGCAACAGATGTACATGGTCAAACAGCTTCACGCATTTTGGATACCCTCAGGGAATGAAGAATGGTGGAAAGTACTTAGGACCTCAGGTAAGAAAGGAACAATGTTTTCCAGCAAGGGTTGGGGTTGGCTGGAGTGGAGAACTGTAGAAAAGCTGTATTAGACATCTCCAGCTATGATGGCTCTCATACCACTACAGCAAAGAAACATGTCCTGAATGCATGGTGGGAGTGAGGATGGAAAAGAGAAACCTGGGATAAGCACTTGGAGGACTTAAACGAGTGGACAATATAATGAAAATAAGACTGGGACCCTACATGAGAATCATGATGAATTGTGCATTTTTTAAGGTCTTCTTGTTGAAGGCTTCTCCCTTAGCAGAGAAATGCCTTCTGGAGCATCCCAGCCCAGTGGCTTCCTCTGCCTCAGGTTTGCATGAGTTCTGCTCCAAGTGTCTGCCAGGCAGCACCCCATGATGTTAGGAAGAAGCCTGAGCTAACCCACCACCCTTTGGGCTCTAAGGCAGCAGACAAGGGTGCGTGGGGGTCTCCATAGAAGCAGAAAGTGATGAGATGCACTTCTCATAGTGTTTGAATCTGGGCTGGCAGTAAGAGGATTTCACCATGTGCAAGTGTTCCAGTGCTAGGCTCAGAGGATGAGTTGCAGAAGAGGTATCTAGCTCAAGAGCACAGGATGAAGCAGCACAAGACTTTTAATTCTGCTTTTTCAGGGTTTCTTTGGGGGGAGGGGTTTGATTAGTTTGCTTGTTTGTTTCCTTAAAGACCTAATTTAATGTCAAACTGCCAGTGTTTGGTAGACTCACAACATGCCGATAGTCCAGTTCTCATTAGGGAACTGGATTGCTGGCTGGCAGTGTTGCACAGAGACCAGATCCATACACAGCTTTATTTGTAAGCAACCATGTCGATTCAGTCACCAGACTACGGGGTTGGGTTTGTGCCTGGTAAGGTCAATTGCCCAAAGGCAAGCACATGGTGACAACTAGTCCATTCCTGTGTCCAACAGAGGTGACACCACAGCCAGAGGAAACCTGAGGCTGGGGCTGTTTCCAAAGAGAGCAGGGACCTTCTGAAAGGGAAAAGCCGGATTAAAAAGGAATCATAATCCTTAACTATGCAGTGACAGCCTGGCAAGAGAGGATTGCTCAAAAAAAGGTTCTCCCTCAAAAAAGATAGTGTCTCACTGCTGGCAAGCTGGATGTGGGCTCATGTCCCCATCTTCTCCTTCTCTGTCAGAGGCAAGAAGCAATCTCAGCAAAAAGCAGAGGCCAGAAAGTCTGGCTGGGAGTATGAAACCTCCTAGGTCAGACCTTCTCAGTCAAAGCTCTCACTCTGATTTCACTTGCAGACAGAGCCCTAAATATCTGAAGCCCAGGGAACTGTGCTTTAACCCTGGACTTGTACAACCTGAAATCTGGTGATGCATCCATGTTCTGATGTGTTTACTGCACTTGCTTGAACATTAAGGCAGGTTTTGGGGGCTCTCCAGCATGCTAGCTGCATGCTTCACGTCCATATCCCAGCCACAACTTTGAAGCAGCAGGGAAGGTTGTATCTCATCCTTCCACAGTTCGAATCAGCAGGATTAGTTGGTTATGCAGGAGTCCCTTCCCCCATCAACAGAGTGGATGAAAAATAATTATAAACCTTCTTTTTATACATACCAGCTAGCAGACAGGATCAATAAGCAAAGGGGCTCCCTGATTTCTGATATGCCTAAGCTCTCAGACAACTGGGGGGGGGGGGTTTGCACCATATGGCTCTATCACTTGACGAAAGAGTGCCCTAGATATGCTGGTTGTTTTCCAGTGTTCCACCAAATTAACTTAGGAGGATGGGCACATAAAGCCACAGTTTTTGCACTGTTGCCACCATTTCTGAGGTCCCCAGACCTATCGCAAGCCACTGTATTTTTGCAGCCCTTCCTGCCCCCCCTCCCCAGGACCAGATACCAAAGGGATTAAACATGGCATGTTATCTACTGCAGTGGCTTAATCACTAAGTAAAGCCCTCATCCCCTGACCACAAGGTCAAGGCATTATCTTCCTGACAGATAACGCAGCCAGGGCTTGGAACAAAATGAGGAGCTGAACTGTCATGGCAAGGCCACAGGCCACAGCTTTATTGCTGTTTTCTGGGGGAGTAATGCTGCCAAGATGCTATGAAAATGCAGTGTGACTTTTCCCACATGCCCTGAGATGCCTCTTGGTGGCAGGGGAAGATAAACACAGGAAAAATGGTATTCAGCTTTTTGTACATACATCCCATATACACCCCCTATGCCAAACCTGTCCCTCTGAGACTAAAAGGTTTTGGTGGCTGGATGTATTTGGCACTCTGTACTAAAAGGCTGTGAAGAACTAACTGAGCACTAAGTCTGAGCCTAAAGACAAGTGACCTCAGGGAAACATATATATCTAGAAATATGGTTTCAGAGGGCATAGATCCTATGCATTAGTTTAAGCAGAAGGTGGGAAGTCACATTCCCATATAACCTAGCCTGCTGGGGCACAGCTGCAGAGCCCAGCAGGACCCACTGGGCTGCAAGAGGGCAACTGAAGCCAATGGGGAAAAAAGCTCTCCATTCAAGATTTAAATATAAAGAGTCCAGGTCTCTTGTCACCATAGGAATGAGGAAAACTCCTGACACAGCTACAAAAACAGATTCTTACTAGGGACTAATACAGGGCATCAGCTCCTGCAGCTTTGCTGTGCGCACCTCAGGACCTCCTGCACACAGCTGGGCAGGATGAGCCATGGTCTCCTGCCTGGTGACTGCCCAAGTGCCATTTCACAGAAGGGGAAGGCATAAAATGAGATTACAGAAAAAGGTTGAGATGACAACCACCCAAAGCTGGGTGATACAATTAATTTGCAGCCCTCCGGGTGACTCCCTCTTGGTCACATATGTAACAGTAACTGCAGAGGAGAAATCATCATCTCTTCAAGAAGCCAGGTCCCTAAGACTCTGGTTGAAATGACACAAGTGCTAAATCTTCCTTGTTGTGCCTTTCAAAAGCTGCTAAGCAATCAAACGACATTTTCTCACCTCCCTCAGCACATCTTGCCTTTTGCAGTCCAGCTGTTCCCTAAGGGCCACAGTTGTTATCATCTGTCTGTGAAACATTCACATGCTGCAGAGTCTGTGTACCTTACCTGTGAAGGGCAAGGGCCACCCTGCAGCCAGAGGCACTGCTCTCCTTCATCTTCCCACCAAGAGATGCTTCCCGCAGCACTGGTGTGGGATGTGAGAGAGGCAGCTCCCAGCTCAAAGCACAAGATTAGCCTAGAGCCTGCTTAGCAAATTCCACTGTTCTTCAGCTATAAATCAAAAATAAAAATGCTTTTATTACTTTCAGCTCAAAACATGAAGAAGCTGATTGTCTTTGAGATCTCTGTCTCTATTAAGCTTGCTGGACAGAGGTCACAACTATATGGAGATGGGAGAGACAACTGCCAACACCTCACTTTCATAGGAAAGCAAGCTAGATGGGCAGCCTGGTATTGAAGATTTTTGAGCTGAATGCATTGTATCAGAAGAGTGTGTGCCCCCCAAAGAAGGGCTCACTGAGTTTATGTGCATCCTGTTCATCTTCCTGGGACAGGACACAGGCATCAGTGCCCTTTCCATACACCCACCTCCAACCCAACAGCTAGGGCACAGCAGAGACACAGAGATATTTAAACAAACTACAGGCAGGACTGGCAGGTGAACTACGTAACCTGCCTGCCCTGCAAGGGGCCTGGAGGAGCTAGCTGCAAATAAAGGTCCTTCTTCGCATCTCTTATCTCAGGCGAATGAGACAAAACCCCACAGTTCTCCATGTGGAATACAGAGCACTAATAAAGCTTTAGCTTTTCCACCCAACTGCTGCTCCTTGGCTCCCCTCCCTTTCCCACCTGCATTTCTCTGTGCCTTTGGGGAAATCTGACATTACATATATTTCTGTATTATTCTTAATTAGGAGAAAAATCCATCTCTCCATTAAATGACTATCAAGCAGAGATGGGAGAACGAACATTGAGAGCTGTCTGCCTTTCAGCCTACCAGGGGCCCTCTCCTCATCATCCCTCCCATAGCTGCTGTGCCTGCACCCCCAGGATCTGCAGACATCACAACCCAAGCCTCAGTGTCACTTTGTCCATAGGAGAAAGCTGGAAAAGCCCTTCACAAAAACCATATCTCTTCTCTAGAGCCCAGATAGGGAAGGACCCTTTTTAACCAAGTGAAAATCAAGCACTGCTCTACCTGTCCTGTGTTCTTCTCTTCACAGGGCTGCAGCTGTGGGCTGTGCCTGGGTACACAGTACCCCAGGGCTTGTTTCAGCCAAGCTACAAGCTGCTCCCCAGGAAGGGCAATGGCTACACAAGTTCACCAGGTCAGCTGGGGGATGGCATGAGCTGCCTTCTCCTCTGACAGAGCTCCAGCTTGGCACCTCTACTAGACTAGTCTTCCCATTTCACCTCCTCCCTACAAGTAGACTTTACTCGTGCCTTCTTTACATCTCCACCATACTCCAGATGACAGCATGGCCATCAAGAACAGGATCATCTCTTCCAGCCTTCAGCCTTCAGAGACTACAGGAACTAGCCTGGATAACAATTCATCTTCCAAAAAAATGATCCATATATGTATGTTTAGATACAAATAGCTCTTGGAAAATGTACGTAATGAAATACAGCCCCTCCAGCAGTGAGTCTAAGGGGTCTGGGCCAAATGCTGCTTTCCTTCTTTTCCCTATTAGTGGTGCCACTTCCATGAAAAATTGTGTGGCCTGAAGAGCCTTCCTGCTGTGTGAGACAGGCTCCCTCCCACTAAGTACCTTGGTTCCTCTGCTTCGCCTTGTTCTGGTGCTGCCAGCTGCATTTGTCAGGTTTCCCTTGAGAACTCCTCCGCCTTCCAGCTCCCAGTACACAGCCAAGCCATGGAGGCCTGCCAGCCCACATGTTCCTCAGCCAGCTGCTGCTCCTGAATACCTCCTGGAGGGTCCATGCTGGGGTGTGTGTAGGTATGTGTCAGACCAGGCAGAACTTAATGCAGGTGGGGAAGTCCCCACTAAGTGCCAGAGACAACATGCTGCAGATCCTGTTCCCAAGCCTTTTTCTCCATAGATTAGAATGACACTGAAATTTGCCCAATGGTAAGTAGGTGAAACATACATGTCTGTGGCAGGCAGAAGAAGAGATTAGAGGCTGTAGTGGTCTTTCCAATAAATCTCTGAAGATTAAGGAGAGAGGAGATTCCATGATATAAAATCTGATTTGTCTTTGGCACAGCTGTCTATCCAAAGATGAGTACCCACATCCCACTTCTGTATATTTCACATTTTTCCACATACAGCTTCCATCAGGTGAGCTGAAGTCATGGCTTTACTACTGTAATTAGCATCTATAGCATGGCATGCTGTGGTAACAGGGATGTGGGGGGATGGCAAATACTGACCCATTTCTCCTTAGAAAGGAGACAGGATTCATTTTATGTTACCTTGGGAACTCACACCCTACCATGGCAAACATCACATGGGCAGGCAGAGAAAAACCAGAATATAATCCTGTCTGTCCTACTATCTCCTGACCTTATACAACACAGCCTCCTTCCTCTATAATTGATGTCTCCTGCTGCAGAAGCAGCCACAGCTGCTGATTCTCTGGCTATCCCATTACAGCAGTAGTAAGTACAAGCCAATTATTCTGCAAAACAATTCAAATATATTCAGTGCCTTAAACCAGGAAATCTTTCTTTATAACACTATCTCTTCCTTGCTGCACTGCAGCCACAAGAACTCAGCAGCTCCATCCTTCCATCTCCCCCATGAGCCCACTCTCTGGGGCACACGTCATCTCCTCCACAGAAACAGTTTTTTGTTTTCTTTCTAGTGACATTCAGAGACACTTAAAACATCCCCAATGCATGTAAGAGCGATGCGTTTCCAGGGCTCTTAGGATATAGTTGCAGTTTGTTAAATCATGCGGATAGGAAAATGTTGAGGAATTTCTGGCACACCAGCTGTCTGACCTGACTTATTTAGATGATGCTAGAGCTAGCAAATATACTAGTTTTATAACCCTTGTGATTTGAGACTGTTTATCCAGAGAAAGGCAGCAGCAAGGAAAAGGGCACATCAGGTTTCCTATGTGCTAGCTTCAAAACTCACATCAGCCTTGAGCCTCATGCCCCAGCCCCTGCCCTGGGACAGGCTGCTTGTCCCCTTCCCCAGCATGACTCTGCACATGGGAGCTGCCACCACCACCCCTCATCCAGGGGAGCTGGAAAGATGCTGCGCTGGCTGTCTTGAGCAGGTTGCTGAAAGACTCAGAAAAGCTGAGGCCACAGTTGACCTGGCTGCTGCAGGGTGGAGGCACAGAAGTGTCCTTAATGCAGGATTAACAGGCTGTTTTCCTTGCCAGGACTGTTTGCCCACGCACAGCTTTCTCTGTGGGTCTGGCAATAGCAGATACAGTAGAGAGAAAGCCTCCAGGGTCACCTTCAGTTACAAAGCACACTAAGCTTCATCTGAAGGTAAAACTTTCCAGTCTGCCCTGTGTCTATGAGGAAAAATCAGAAATTATTTTTGGGCAAATAATTTTCAGGGAAAACAGGAAAAAAAATAAAACATATTATGAAATAGTTTTTTGGCTGGATGATGTATACTTGAGATATGCATTTAATGCACATCTTCATGCATGTGTGTGTATATATATTTGCAGGCATGAGCACATATGTATGTATATGTATGTGAATACATGGTGGGGAGAGGTGAGTTGGACTGAGTGCTCGTTAGCAGCTTGCAAGGGGGACACGATGCCAATCCACTCACTAACATACAGGCTCGGACTGGTATGATGGAGGCACTGGTTCCTCACCTGCTCCTCACCCCTGTGAAACACACTGGGACAGGACTTGGCACACAGACCCGCAGAGGGCCCACACTATTGGTCTGAGGTGAGGGGACACCAGGCATCTCCCTGCCCAGCTCTGCACCCACAGGGTGGCTCAGGGCAACCCATGAGGTGGGCTGTGAAGCAGGGAGGGAAGGTGCCTGGTTAAGAGCCTGGGGTGTTCACTGCCCATCACTGTGCATTTTCTGCATGAAATGTTAAAGTCTGAAATACTTTGGAGAAGAATGAATAATATTTCTAGACAGAAAGGCAGTGTTATGAAAAAAGCATGAGGAACTATGAGGCTGTGTCTCACCTCCTTTGCACTCAAGGAGAGCAGGCCCCCAGCTCCACCATGTCAGGGTCAGCTTCCCCTGTGCTCGGAGCAGAACTGTACTCCCACTGCTCCCAGGTGCTGCAAAGCCCACTGAGGTAATGCCAATTTCCATCTCAAGGAGATAGCCACAGTTAGCGAAAGAAGAACAAAGAGAAAGCTGAGGGAGCAGGCTGGAGGGGAAGATGGGGAGAAGCCAGTTTGTCCCTTGCAATCCTGCTCAAAGCTGGGGAGAGGTGGACAGGTAGGAAGGGGAGTACATTTGCTGTGTAAAGTAGTATTTGTCTGCTAACTTTGTGACCCATTTCAAGTCTAGACAGGACCAAAACTCCTGGTATGGGGAATGAAGTAGAACCAAGGCCCAGAAACATATTTCAGGTCTGCTCCCTCCTTTCTGGACAAGAGTAAGAAGATTATCAGGGCACTTCATTACTTTGCAGGGTGCTATCCACAACAGCTATCCTTTCCTTCCCATTTGCTTGGAAAGCAACTGTTTTCTCTTGCCCTTCTCTCCTGCCTTGGGTCTGGGAATGAAGTAGAGCCCACATGCAGCTCCTCTGACAACTAACCTCTGGATCCTCCCTGCATTGCACTTACTAGCCAAATGGGGTGCTTACAGCAAGAGCACTAGGGGCAGGGACTGGGAGATACTGTTCTCCCTTTAGGAAGGGAATGGGATAGCTCCCATTCCTGTTCCCAGTGGGCTTTCCTAAGGCTGGCTCATTAAATCCTCTCCTTCCATTCTGCTGCTAAAAGCTCAGTGGCAGAGTCTGCCCTGGTGTGCTGGGATCCAACAGGACAGAGGCAGTGGGAAGTTGGGATGCAGGAGCAGCTCAAGCAGTGGGCACAGGCTCTCTGCTCCTGGGTGGCAGCACAGAGCTGAAAACTGGGCTCATGTCCACTTCCAAAGGGAAGCCCAAAGCTCCCAAGATGCTGAGTCACTGCAAGTTTAGTTGAGAAGGGTGTCACCCACATCCTTTGGGACACATGGGTCTAAGGGTGCTCCCTGGTGCCACAATCACCACTGCTGCTTTTGAACAAGGCTATTACTCAGCAGCAGTTAGTCACAGCTGGAGGGATTTTCTCTGTAGGGAACAGCCATCAAACCTAATTCGATGCCAGCACCAAGAGCCAGCCACACACTAAAAGTGAAATTAATGTGCAGGTTTTCTTTTAGCTCCTTCAGCATCAGCCAAGGCAAGGGGCTAAAACACCTCCTTCTCCAAGCTCAGTTTCCCAGACTGGCTTCAAATTTCAAATACAGTGTGTCCTGCTACTCGCCCTCATCCAAGCCTGATATTTGTAATAAGCACACTTATTTTACCCATCTGAGGTACCTTTGAAAGGCTGAGAATTTTCTGTCCTCATTTTGGAGCCCACATTCCCCCTACACAGGGAGGAAAGACAGCTCTAACTGCACATTCTGTCTCTTAATATAAAGTAAGTTCCACATCAAGCCACACCTGATCTATATTTGTGTGAGGGAGGAAACTACAACAAGAGAAATTTAGGAGCAGGAGCAGAAAGAAAAACACTGCCTTCACTGTGATTCCTCCATGGGTTGCAGCATCTGTCTGAAATATCACACACTTGTTCAGAGAGGGATCTAGAGGGCTGCTGCTCCAGGCTAGAGGAGTTTCTGAACATCCAAGTCCGTTGAGAGTTGCAGGAATTTCCAACCTCTTCCAGCTGATGTTTAGATACCCAAAACCTTTCCAGCACCAAAAGACTGACTTCTGCCCTCCTGACCAGCCTCTGCATAGACAGCTACCAACAAAGAACAACCATAAGGCACCTCCCTGCATCCCCCAGCTGGGCCATGCCCCATGTAAGTTGGGGAGAGGTTAAAAGGACCTTAGCTGCAGACCCCTTTTCTCTGAGCACCTGGGGCTAGACTCCTCGGTTGGGACCCAAAGTGTTTTATGCTCACTGAGAAATAGAACAGCTGTCTTTTGATTATTTAAATGCACTTGCCACTGAAAACACTTCGGTTTTGAAACACAACAACTCACTGTAAGCAGTGCTCTAGTTTTTAGTCACACCTGCTGCTCTCCTGACTTTCAATCTCATTCTTAAAGCTTCTTCACCTAGCAGAATCAGGAAAGGAAAGGAGAAATTAAAACGGGCTACTCCCAAGCAGGTCCCAGTTCACTCACTGGCATTATTTGCAATAAGCCTGCTCCTCTGCCTTGGTACAAAAGCCACAGCACGCCCACCATCTTGCTGTGCCATTTTAAATTCTTCTCACAGCCTGAAATGCTGCTGAGATGAGTGCAACTAAAAGCATAGCCTACCTATGTCACCCAGAGACCTTAAATGCTTGTGAACTGTCCCAAAGATGGAGCTCTGCCACACATGCTCTTGCCCTGTTCACGACTGTGCTTTCAGTAGTGACTAACACAAGCCTCCAGCCATTAAGACTGAGAGGCAGCACTTTTTTTGAACAGGGCCTAATCCCATTGCAGGAAGTCAGTTTTCTCACACTCAGCATAAACAGCTCATTTTCAAGCCCCCTTATTATTATTGAGATGCTAAAAATATTTACTCCTGTTTTATACACCTTAGAGGAAAACAAACCAACAAACCACAACAAAAAACAGAACCTGTTTTCCTCATGTCGGAGTGGCAGGGGCTGCATCTCCTGCAGGCGGGCACTGATGGATGGAGGAACAGGAAAACAAGAGCTCTCTCCTGCTCCCAGAATTAATGATGAAGAAACCAATGGGAGTAGCAGCTTTAGGGGAAGACATGTTCATCTGCTCTTGGGTGGTTTCCACAGAGAGGTTTGACGCAGGGGTGCAGTCAAGAAGAGTTCAAGGGTAAGCAGAGTTCACTTATTATTTTAAGCAATGCAAACTTTGCACTTTTCAGGATAGAGCAAAAGAAGAACACATGACCTTGCCAAGTTATTTAATGCAACACCTCTGAGTTAGCAAAAGGTGCCTTTGTTACCCCCCACAAAATAGTTTTATAATTTTTCTTCCGCTGAAGTATCTGATCTGCCAACACTGCAAAAAACCCAAACACAAACATATATGTTGGTTTAAGCACTGCAGTGTATCCTGCAAGGAGCATGAAGTATTCACAGACCTGAGCACTCAGTTGGATCTTTCTGCATTTTGGCTATGCAGTTAAGCCTGCAGTAAGAATTAAGTGTTACTTAATATAGAAAAAGGGATGTTATCTCAGTGCACAGAAAGACACTGCTGGTTGTTCGACAAACCACATGTGGTGACTGTCACACCAAGAGGCCACCTCAGACCCAGCTCTCAGGTGACTGACTACATCAGTTCTTCTGGCTTGGTCATCTCTCCCATTCAAGGCCATGCTCAGACTAGGCAGGTAACGAATTGTTCATGGACAAGGTGGAAAACTCCAGAATTGTCCTTGTGCCAAGTGCATCGGGTAGAAGATGCTTGAAATAATACATCTTTCATAGGCACACCAGCACAAAGGAGCACTGAGTGTCCAGGCAAGCACTGGATCTGCCTTAAGTTAAGCCTTGGGCAAGACTTTCAGAGCATGGCCACCTTCCTAGGAGCAAACATCTCTTACTAGACACAACATGAGCCATCTTCTGTCTTTCTGGCAACCATGAAAAGTAACTGCATTGAAAAGCATTCAAAACAGACTGTTTCTATGGAAAACTATCATCTTATTTCCATAGCGATACATCAATATTACACTAAGTCCTAAGCAGAAAGCCTGCCTACTATCTGGAGCTAAAAAAAAAAAAAAAAAAAAAAAAAGCCATACTCTGTAACTGAAAACTTCTACCAGCCTGTGTCACTTGTGTGCCATGCACAGCAATGCATAACACGCGCCAGCAGCCATGTATCCTTTATTACTGACTTCTGCCCCTGAGGGCAATTTCCATTTCTTATCCACTTTCTCTGCTTTAGAGGCAGCACAGATTGGGGGCAGCAGGGCTGTGGATGTCTTCTTTTCTCTGCCATTTACTTCTGTGCAAGAGCAAAGCCTTGGGGCAGCAGGCACCAGGGGAGCTACCAAGGCCCTGGCCTTCTGCAGGACCCACTCTTCCTCACTAGGGACCGAAACAGACTGTGCATCTTAGAAGGAGGATGAAATCAACCCTTAAGCTGGTTAATTAAACCTTAACAGGAGCCACTCTGCCCACTGTGTATAGTGGGAAAGGCAATGCAGAGGATAATCAGCAGGTTTCACATTTGGCAGTGTCTAGAAATTTTAAAGTGTCTCTGA
This sequence comes from Acanthisitta chloris, assembly GCF_000695815.1. NCBI lineage: Eukaryota > Metazoa > Chordata > Aves > Passeriformes > Acanthisittidae > Acanthisitta > Acanthisitta chloris. Next base: position 55,137 of record NW_008669808.1, on the reverse strand, counting down.
AAGGGAGAACAGGGGAAGTCTTCAGAAGGAAGAGAAATTCCCAGATGTTAGCCAGAAGGTGGAGGTTCTTAAAGAATGACCAGAGGGTTTTCAGAGCTAGTCTAGCTCTTCTGCAATTTCTGAAGTGAAATCTTAGAGGTGCAATCCATCCTACATTTTCTCCTATGCTCAGACATGACAGAAACATTTAGAGAACACTTCTCAGTGGAGGGAGTTCTCACCTCATTCCCAGTTTTCCCAGTAGCAGAAAGCAATCTGACCCAGGCTTACTAGTGGAGGTTATTTGAAAAGAGGTGGGTTGCTTCCTAAGCCATCTTCCTGTTACTGCATTGTATTAAAAATACATAGGTAACATGGAAATCAGTAATCTCTGTGTCCTTTGAAAGAGACTAGGGAGCATTCACTGAAGATGCTATGGTGCACAGACCCAGCTCTGTGCTCACCCTGCAAGAGAGCTTACAGGGTAGTAGATTCCTTTGCAGCAAGGAATCACTGATGGCAAGCACCTTCTTACAGGGGGCTTAGGGCATGCCTTGCTGGTTACACAGACAGTTGCTCACTGCCTTCAGGTAAGCAAGTGGGAGCTTTCTTCTTTAAATTTGATACATCCTGCTTTGACTTTATACACGGTTTAAAAGTGAAAGTGAGTAGCAAGGGTGAAAGTTTTTTACTTACAGCCAGTCCTTCTGAGAGGTGATGTTAAGCATGTAACACAACAACTCAGTGAAGCAGAGGAACTGCACTGGCAGTAAATGAGTGTGTCACAATGATTTGTCTCAACTCCTGTAGAGGCAATTTAACATCATTTTGGTGACAGGGTATCAAGAACACACAGGAATTCACTCTACTGTCAGCATAACTTTTATTTATTTATTGCTGTCAATATGCACAGTAAAGGAAGACCTGATGTGGCTACCTCCTGCATACAATACTTCTGTAAATCTGATATTGTGGCTTTGATAGTAGTAGAACAAAGGTGCTGCATTCACAAGCCACTGGGTGATTTTCCTAACTGCCTGAATTACAGATACATTCCACAGCTGTCTTTATTCTGTCCCTTCCAGCATCACATAATATAGACGTTGTAACTGAAAATAGCTAGAGATGATGTGAGAACTGCATAAAGGGGAAAACCAGCTCTGTACTGCTTTCTCATAACCCTTCAGCCTTGTAGGAGACAGAATTAATTTGTGGCTTTCTAGCATGCAAGGACAAGTGGAAAAAACCACAGAAGGATCAGGTATGCTAAAGAAGGATGGAAATTCTCTTCTCCTACCATATCACCTGTCATCACAAAAAATATCAGCCTTCAATGCTGGATCCTCTGATTGTATAAAACCTCTCACTGCCTGGCAGAAGGATACTGGTCAATAGTTGCCTGAAATGGGAGGTACAGGCTGTGCCTTAAATGCTTTTCCTCTGGTCACACCAGAGGGACTCCATCCAGGAGCATCAAACCTCTCAGTATGCTCTTCCACCCAGCATCAACCCCTCTTCTCTGGCTGGTAAGCCAGGGCTCTCCTTCCCAGCCTCATCCTTCACTTCTCCCTAGAAACAGCACTGAATTGATAGGGAATGACTTAGGTGGCCAGAAGCCAAAGGCTGTGAGTGGGACAGGTCTGACTGGGACAGGTAAGCAACTACCTGTGTGTCACTGGACATACATAATACCCATGGGTACTGATGCCCTGAAAGCCCCAGTTAATCTGCACTTACGATCCCCTGAGCCCTAACTGTACTTTGGCTGCTAACTTTAGTTACCTTTGTATTGTTTATTTCTTTGTTTCCCAATTAATAATCTGGAGAAAACAGTGTGACTCTGAGTGTGCTTGTCCTGTGCTCTGTAAGCACCAGGCAGTGCTGTTTCTACAGTATGGGTAATTACTGTCCAGCTGCTTGCTTAAAATAGGTGGGAGAGGCTGCAAGGGTTCCACAACAAAGTGATTCCTCTCCTAAAACATACAAGATGACCACATGCAGGGCAAATTCTCAGTTCGGCTGAAACAGCCTGGAGCAGTACAAAGCCATGGCCACAGGCTATTCACTGCAGCATATACTGAAATTACTTTCCCCATCTCCACAGCCCTCAGAGCTTGCTGCTGACAATGTTTAGTTCTTGAAGTGGTAGTGGGTTTTGTTGCTGGACAAGCCTCACCCTCCTGTCCTCCAACTTGTTTTACAGAGGTGTTGAGGAAGCTGTCAGAACTGACTCAAAGGCCTCTCCACGCCAATGCTGCCTATAGTTATCACCTTCTGCAGCACATATCTCTGCTCCAATACAGCTGGATCCCAGTGTAAAAAGTCTGGAAAGGTGGCCCCAGAATGTTCCATCCACAGTGGAACACCACCTTCCCTCCAGCTTGCATAGATGCCACTGAGTTACCTACAAGGTCTTCTCTGTGCATGATCCTCCTTGAAGCCAAATCCACAGCACCTTCAGGTTGTCTTCACCTTGTGTTGCTGCTGTTTGCTTGAAATGATGCAGCATCAAGAAGCTGCCCTATGTTTGATGTGTTTGATATTTTTGCCTGTACTTGGGAGACTGAGACTGCTGCAGTCTTCAGGACACGTGCTCCACCGAAGTGCTGACTGACTGGGGGTGTGCAGAGAGCTATTTCCTAGCAGGGATCAGGCAAAACGTGGTAATCTGTGCCCAGCTGGGGAGGTTATACACTAGCTGGAGCATGGACTGATAAAGGGCTTTCTCAGAAGCATTTGTGTTTGGCAGACAAACTAGACAGGCAAGAAAGAGGCACTTCCTAAGCTATGGTCTGTGGTTCACTTTAATACTGACTGTGGGATCTTGGCAAAATATGGCTTAATGTAAGCAGATGAAGCAAACAGATCTGGAGTGATCAGCAGAGAAGGTCTGCCAGGCTACAGGGAGCATTCAAACTAAAGCAAAGCCACTAACTGAGGGGATTGACTACACACACCTTTCCCCCACTTTCTCCACCAAAGAGCAAATCTTCCTTTTCACCTTACTGCCCAAGGGCATAACTTTTGCAGAGCTGAATGGCAAGTAGAGCTCAGAAGCCCCCTCCCAAGAAGAGTCACTTTTTGTCCCCAGAAGCAGAATCCTTTTGTGACCTCATGATTTGATAGATAGTTTTCCTGAAGCGCTGGTCCCGGCTCAGTCTTTTGGCTGCTTCTTTCAGCTCCTCAATGTTTTCAGCTTCTGCATGTGAGAAGATGAAAGACTGGGACTGCTTCACTGAAACAAGAACAGCACAGGAGTGTCAGCACTCTCCATCAGGCACACAGACTGAAGATAAAGCTTCACTAGAGCACACAAGTGTGATCAACATGACGGAGAGCCTGGCAGGGGATGAGATAACCGTTTTACTCCGACAGCTTTACCTTACTGTTTTCAGAGGAGGAAAATGCTGACAGCAGGGAAACCCACTTTTCTTCTTTACAGCCACCTCTGATTTAAGGTGCTATGCAGAACCTGATCTGACTCTGCAGGAAGCCACTCTGAGCACTGGATTGGATTGGACAATATCCAGGTGTTCCTTCTGACCTAACTCAGTCTGTGATTAAGCATGCCAATGATGTCATATTTGAGCATGGGCTTTTAAGGGCCCAGGACCATCACAGCAGTTACCTTTAAACATACATAAAGAAAACAGCAACAAGTATGCAGGCTCAGTGCTCCAAGTAGAAGCTGTAGGAAAGGCAGCTCCAAGTAGCTCTGAGGCTCCATTCTACTACTGAGGAATATGAAATACCAATGACATTTGCAGAATTTACTGCTCTGTCAGCCCCATCTGCTTCTGCAGAACATAGAGTAAAAAGCTTCGTGATACCTACTGTCGTTCCACGAAGCGCTGGTTCTCCGGCAGCGGAAGCGGCAGCTCTTTATGCGACGAGTGGCAGCCTTGTGGATGTACACAGAGTTCTTCATGATCACAGGCATCTTGGCCTCCAGCTCAGCATTGCGGATGCACTCTTCAAAGAACTCTGAAGAGAAAACACCACTGTAAGCAGTGATGGGACAGACACTCCAACCAACAAACCAGTCACAAGGGACTGCACTCATTGATGGGTTGAGCCAGGTAATGGTGATCTTCACAAACAACGATCCATGAAGCTTCAGAATATCATCAAATGAACATTTTCAAAGTGACAAAAACCTCCAGTTCCCAACAAATACATACTCAAATTTTAGGAAGAACTGCAGCCATCTATTTCCTGTCAATCATTCCTACAACTGCTCATGATTCAACTGAAAAAAGCCTCTGATACTATGATAAAACTTCTCAACTCTGTTTGCAACAGAGGGACCTGAAGCCTTGCTCATCGCACTTTCTTTGAAGGACTTCTAAAACCAGTCAAGTCCAACTGGGAAAGGGAAGTGTTGGCACACTGGAACAGGCACACACCTCCAGGTCATACATGGCCAGGAATTTCTTAATAGCATAGCAAATACTAGCACACAGACACATATATTACAGGCTCCAAGCAAAGCCTCGTGTCCTAACTCTGTTATTCTGCCCTGATCTGCCACACAAGCTACTTTTCCTGGCCTTTTTCCCCATCTTATGGTCTAACCAGCATCTCTTCTGTCATTATAGTCTTGCTGTCCTCCTGCCTGCCACTGGTCCCTTGCCATTCAAAGGCCTCACGTGCTAATGTGCTCCAGCTCTTATATGAAAGGGCAGGGCAGAGCTGCAGGAACCAATTGGAAGGACTGCAGCAATCTGTGGTGGGACTAATGTTAAGGAAAACATTGTTGGTTCCTCACTTTCTCTAGTGCTCTGCTCATCAGTACATTTTTACTCTTTTGAAAAAAACATCTTCCAAAATCTAAGACTGGAAATGTCAGAGACATTCATTACCATTCATATCTGTGCCCTGTGCAGGTAGCTCAGCTCTACTCAAGTGCTGTGCTCAGCGCATCCCCTTCAACTCTGTTTTCTTACCATGGCTGTGAGCCAGTGGGATGAAGTTCAGATTCACACCATTTTTTCTCTGTTTAGAA
>NW_008669808.1:25739-50098 GCF_000695815.1 Acanthisitta chloris | reverse complement strand
ATAAATATGTGAATAGATATAAAAACTACTTATAAATGTATTTATTCTTATTTATGTAACAGTACTCAGAATGCCACAGGACATTTTGACTTTTCTGTATTGGCCCAGTACATTCACCCTTCACTGAAATCAAGCCTTAACTGTACAGATACAGCATCTTCATAACCACTCCTCCTGCACTATACCTGAGGGTGGAAAACAAGCAAGACTTCACAAAATTGAAGCTGCTAATATCAGTTCCCAAACCTGACTCAAGCCAAATGCTAGGGTAATGTTCCCAAAAAAAACCCCAAACCCCAAGCAAACAAAAAAAAAACAACAACAAAGAAACCAAACCCCAACTCAAAGAAACAACAACAACAAAAAAAAGGCAAAGAAACAGGGGTAACCTGTGAGGAACCTGAGTCTTGCACCTGACCTGTGGACTCCAATTGTCTCAGCACAGCAGTGCTGGGCCAATGCTGAGATTCAGCTCTGAGTAAGGATCCAAACTTCACCTGACGGGTCACCTATTAACATGTTGCTACAGCAACCATGGTCCTCCTTAAACTGATGATGGTCTTGCAACCAAGGCTGAGAGAATAATATCTTGAGGGGAATCAGAGGCCTCATTTTAACTCAGATCTAGTTAGTCTTTATAGCTCTGCCACAGCTTCCCTGTTTGACATTTTGGAAAGCATTTGCTCATCTCTACCCTTAGGTTTGTCTTCCACCCAACAGAGAAGGTGGAGATAATTTCACCCTCCTTTGAGGGCAAAACACCAGGTACCTGCATAGCACATTTTGGCTCCTCAAAAATGAGGTATGGTGGAGAAACAAGATGTTAGGAGAGCACATTATGTGCAGCTTTGCTAATTTGGGAATCTCTTTTTGTGTCTGGGAAGATGAGTAGAAATATTTTCTTTCTCAGGGTTTGCTCATCAGTAGAGAGGATGGATGACTGACTTACTTCTCAAGTGACTGACATCTGCTTTCATCTTCTCCTCTTTCTCCTTGTTGCAATCCAGAGAATTTAAGCCTTGCTCCAAGCTCTGCAATGCTTCCTCGGCTTCTCTCAGTCTCCTCTCCAGATCCATGCGTACCTTCACCTCAGCCTGAGGAAGAGAATTAGAATTGCTGAAAACCAGCTTGTGTCTCAGTAATCATCCTGGTAACTCACCAGGTCTATGAGGGACTTGCCACAGAGGAAAATGAAAAGACAATACTGATGAAAACCATTTAGAAATATTGTAAGACAACATAAAAGTTGTTCCTCATGTTTTCAGACAGAATCTGAAGTCTAGACTATTTTAATAGTTCTCCTTTACTCAGACTTTGATTTTAGCTTCCCTCTCATTGTATAAACCATGTGGAATCAGAGATGGTATTTCCACACATGAATTTGTGCTAATGCAAGTACTTGCAGCTGAGCAGGAACAGGAGGACATCATTCCAGCTGAGATGGACTTGAAATAAAGGCAGTCAATTCCCACAAAAGTGTGCACGGTACTTAGTTTCAGAAACAAACACAAGAAAAGTTAGAAATAAAGCAGCAGCTTAGCAAATGAGAATGAATAATACAGCTTAGGTCAACTTAGCTTTAGCTTGTCCAAGTGGAAGGTCACAGGATAAGAAAATATTAGAGATGCATGAAAAGGAATTGGGGGCTTTTTTAGACAAAATATTTGAATAAGGATTTTGAGTGCCAAACAGCCAATAATAAGCATAACCTTTACATTATATAGATTTAAATAAAATATCATACTTTGTCCAATTAGTTTTGCATAGTCTAATGTATCTTCTGTTATGAAGAAGGGCCGCGACCTCACTGCAATCCTCTGCTTTTGGACCCAAGTTCCTGCAGAGGTTACTGAAGATTTACAAATCTTAACATTGATTCTCTGAGCATAAGTGAGGAGGGAAGATTTCTGCTCGGTTCTGCCATGTCTATGTTAGCATTTTTTTGAAATAATCTTTATTCTTGCTTGTGTCTGCTTTCCTCTTACTTTTTTTTTTCCTCCCTCCATCTTTAGATGATGCTTTCACAGTAGCAAACTAAACTACTTTTACAGAATAGGGTAAATCAGATTTCAGAATGAGAAAATAAATAGTAGTCCTACATAGCTACAACACAGCATCTTCATGTGTTACCATGACATCATAGAGTGGTTTGGCTTGGAAGGGACTTTAAAGATCATCTAGTTCCAGCCTCCCTGCCATAGGCAGAGATACCTTTCACTAGACCAGGTTGCTCAAAGCCCCATCCAACCTGGGCCTGAACACTTCCAGGACATCCACAACTTCCCTGGGCAACCTGTTCCAGTGCCTCACCACCCCCACGGTAAAGAATTTCTTCATAATACCTAATCTACACCTCTCCTCCTTTAGTTTGAAGCCAATCCCCCTTGTCCTATCACTACATCCCCTTGTAAAAAGTCCCTCTCTAGCTCTCACGTAGCCCCCCTTTAGGTACAGGAAGGTGCTATAAGGTTTTATTCTCAGCATCTTCTCTTCTCCATGCTGAACAACTCCAGCTCTCTCAGCCTGTCTTCTTAGGAGAGGTGATGCAGACCTCTGAGCATCTTTGTGACCCTCCTCTGGACTGTTTGCAACAGGTCAATGTCCCTCCTGTGCTGAGGACCCCAGAGCTGGGTGCAGTACTCCAGGTGGGGTCTCACAAGGGCAGAGTAGAGGGGCAGAATCACCTCCCTCAACCTGCTGGTCATGCTGCTTTTGATGCGGCCCAGGATATGGTTGGCAATATGAAGCACAGCAAATTAAGATTTGTGACCATAATGTGATGGCTTGATAGGGGATGAACTGAAAGGGAAAATGAGAGAACTCTGCACCCAGGGAGAGCAATAAGCAACATATGCAGGGTATACCTTGAGGTCTCTCTCTGCCTGCTGCTTCTCTGCAGTCAGCTCCAAGAGTGAGTTCTGCAGCGCTTGTGGTTGGCAATATGAAGCACAGCAAATTAAGATTTGTGACCATAATGTGATGGCTTGATAGGGGATGAACTGAAAGGGAAAATGAGAGAACTCTGCACCCAGGGAGAGCAATAAGCAACATATGCAGGGTATACCTTGAGGTCTCTCTCTGCCTGCTGCTTCTCTGCAGTCAGCTCCAAGAGTGAGTTCTGCAGCGCTTGCGACTGGGAAGAACTCCCGCTCTGCTCTTCCTCCAATGCTCGGGATCGCTTCTCATTCTCCTTCATCCTGGTGCATGGCACAAAGAAAGGTGACCATTCCCACCCCAGCACAACACGCAGGAGGGAAAGGGGCTCAGTATCATGATGGGGCATGCTTAACTACCTGGCTGCCCTGAGCAAAGAGGCAGTAACAGGAGCACTGTCCGTGCTTCACTCCAATGACAAGCATTGCTGGAGAAAGCCAGAGGGACAGTTCTTGAACAGAACATCCCCAACCCCCTAAGGCCAAGGAGCATCAAACACTGCTTATGGACAAGTCCATAAACACATTCACATGCCCAGGTCTTGGCTTGATAGAAGTAGGCCCAGCTAGCAAGAAATTCATCTGCCCTGCCTCTCTCTGTCTCCTTTGTAGCATTTGTAACCTTAACTCTTGCCACGGGAACCAGACAAGCTTCCAGACTTGTCTTGGCAAACAAAAAGCAAGTCAGCAGACAGTCACATTATTTGGCAGCACTAAGCCTGAGCATGGCAGAAGTGTCCTCTTTGCTTCTCCCAAGAATGGAAATTGTAAGGGACCTTGCATCTCTGCAGGTCTCAGGATAAACACAGGAACAGTTTTGAAGTGATCCTGATTTTAAGCCTGCAAATATTTAGCCATACCCTTTCTGATAGCTTTACACCTGAGACAATTCCCCCCTGCAAGGGGAAAAACTGCCTCTTTTTCCACCACTCTCTTCACTGTGGATGACAACTTGTCCCTGCCCCCACTTCACCTCTTCTCCGCCAAGAGTTTCTCCTGCAGAAGTTGCTGCATCTTCTCTTCAATCTGTCGCAGGCTGCAGTGCAGTCCCCAAATGGGGCTTTGCTCCTTGCTGGGACTGGTTGGAGGTGGGACCTGGCTCTCATTTTCTTCCAGCATCTCCAGCATTTGCTGCTTTTCCAGGGAGAGCTCCTTGAAAAAGGACAGAGATTGTGAGTACCAGCCAAGTCTAATGTTTCTGCTCCTGTTGCTGCCTAGCTCTTCCCTATGAATCCCTCCATCCTTACATCCACATGCCTCATTCAGGTTAAAAACATGAATAACAAAATTTGGTTTACATTTCATACCTGTCTCATGAGGAGCAAGCCTCCACCTTAGCTTTTGCTGTGCAACAGGGAGAGGACCTGCAGGCTCCTTTGATGTGATATGCTGGTAACGACACAGCTCAGGGACTGCAGCCTTGTGCTTGCCCAGTGCATCGCAGATGTAAGTGGCTTCCCTGCCTTGCCTGCTCAACTTGCTCCTCAGTGTGAACTGGAGGCATCCCCTCTGTGGTACTTCTAAGTGCAGGGCAATGGGACATATGCTGTTTGCCTGTTAAGTGTTCAATCCACTGTGCAGCTAGGACATGAACGGTCCTTCCCTAGCTTTCCAGTTCTTTTTTCATACCTGTAACTACAGGCAAGGAGAAGAGCTCAAAAGAACAGATTTTTGGATAAACTTGCAGGATCTACACAAACCTTAAGGATGACCTTGCAGCTTTCCAGCTGTGTGGAAATTTCACAAACAATATACATTTAGAAAAGACACTTTTCCACAAATCCACCAGAATGATACCAAATAAGGAAAGATTTCAATATATCAACACTCTGTTTCCTAAATTCCCATGTGGTACATGATTCCCTGGAAACCATGCTCCTTTCTTTGAACAAGGAATGCCTCTCTGCTGCTCCAGTTTCCACTAGAACTTAGGGAGTTGCAGATCAAAAAAATTAAAATCTCTCACAGACTTACAGCCTTGTTGGCTGGAAGGGACCCTACAACAGGCTCTAGTCCAGCCTCCTGTTCAGGGCTGGTCTGTCAGCACAGCAAGATATGGTCAGCTGTGGCTTTCTACAGTCTAGTTGTGAAAACCTTCTGCAATGAAGGTTCCTCAGCCTCTCCCACTGCCTACCCATCTGGTGAAAATTATCTCCCTGGTGTTCAACCCAACCTTCCCAAACTGCAGCTTATAGTTATTGTCCTACCATCACATCACCTGGTACTGCTGAGAAAATTTTGATTCAGCTGGGCTCTGTGTCACTTTTCTGCAGGGGATTTTGGCCTTCGCAACAGCTACCAAATGAATCCTGTACAGGACTTAACGCTGGCACTAGCAGATGTGAGATTCATTCCATAGGACAGCATTGCTTTCGGCCCTAAATGCTGTCATTCAGAGGGAAGAAGTGGTCACTCACCTCTAGGGTGTTCTGTAAGGACTCTGTCAGGCTCCGCAACTCTTTCTTTTCTTCCTCCACTCCTTTGAGGGAGCGGGCTGTGAGCTCTAGCTCCCTAAGGAAGCAAGAAGTGTGACAGCTGTTGCTGAGGAACACTAGCCCCACACACTGCGCTCAGGCGGCACAGGCTGTGGATCTCTTGGTGCAGGACATGTCACTGCTGCTTGATACAGGCAGTCCTGGAGAGTCAGGAGCTTGCCAGGAAGCAACACATCATGCCTCGAGCACACTATGGCATCTGGGAACTTTACTGGGTCCCCTGATCATCAAACCAAACCCAACTCTTTTAGGTTTGTGTGCTTCTCTAGCCAGGGCAGGGCCACAGTTGTAACTGGAAGAGCTCAATCAGGGCAGCCACATCTAAGCACAGGTAGGTCTATGAAAACAAAAATGGTTTGCAAAATCACACTGGCTTTTCAGAGATGTTATTTAGGGAGAGAAAAGAAAAAAAATTAAAAGAGGGCAATGGCTAACAACACTCAGGGCAAAGCACTTAGACCCTTCCCTTTCTAAATGCATGTGTTCATATTTTGCATAGTGCAACTCTTAAAATGACAAAATTATTCTTGGTGAAGCAACATCATCATTGACCCAGTGTCATTCAGGTGATGGTGAAAAATCAGATCCAGGTATCTGGACCCTACATGGCTGGTCAGTCAATTGAACTAATTGCCTCTGAGATCCTCTCCAACACCTGTCCATTGCCATGCTACCCTGAGTAATCTGGGGTTTGTTCACATCCCAACCCTTTGAAGATAAACTGTTGGAGCCCTGAATGCAAAGTAAAACTAAGCTGTATTCTACTGGTCACACAGGCAACAGCAAATGAAGCAGCAAATGAAGGTAAACAGTCCACAGCCATTCCTGTTTCGGTCAATATAGCATCTATCTCTTTCCTATATGCACAAAATTGGTGGATTTTCAAACTGCTTTGCTTCACCACCACAGTGGCACTTCTGCCCAGTGTGGGAACTCCCGTCCTTTTCCTGCCCTGCTGCCTTACCGTCTGATCTCTTCCTGCTCCAGCCGCAGCTCCCGCACCACCTCTTCAAACTGCTGCTTCTCTGCTTCCAGGACCTGGTTCAGACGCTCGAGTTCCTGAACCAAAAGAGAAGGCAGGAATCTAACTCTGCAGACACAGTTACAAAAGGTTTCCCTGTTAACACTGCATGGAACTTTTAACCTGGCATTTAACCTGAGCTGTGTAGAGCCACAGGGTGTCTGATTCCACCACACTTCTGTCCAGAGGCAATTAGAAGGGATTGGAGGTTGGTGAGGATTTCTAGACATCCAGCAGTCCCAGCCAGGTTACCACACACCTGGAAAACCCAGACATGCTCCCTGCACAGGTCTGCCACATATAGACACAGAATGTCCAAAACTGCCTGAGAAAGCTGGACTCCACATGTGTATGCTATTTCCAGGCACCCACGTGTGTAGGTCCAGAAAACCTGGACAAGAATGCAACAGGCCCAGACTTGCTGTGTCTGAATTGTGATACTTCCACTAGCTCAGCCTTGTTGCACATCCCCACCGGGTCAGGAAAACACTAACTGTTCAGTTACAGCTTTGCACAGTTTAATCAACCTGTCACTATCTCTGTGCTGATAAAACCATGCTTAAAGAGCACCAAATACCACAAGCTGTCCTCAAGCAGTAAAACTGTCTCTTCCACTAGTCTAGAGGAAACAGTTCTACCAAGACCTGCTGCAGATGGAGAAAGACAGGGACAAAATACAGCAAGGGTCCTTCTCCTGGTCAGATCTCCTTGCAGCTGTAGCTGCTAGGCAGAACTGCTGCAGGCCCAGGCTGGTCACAAAAGAGCACTGACACTGGATAAATTCACAATAAGACTCTTGCTTCATAGTGTGGATAGATAGATGGTTCAAGCTGCTTTCCTAACACATTGCTCCGAAGCCTTCAGGCTCCCAGCAGGTCAGACTGCCACAGCTCAGTGAGTTGTACATTCAGTTCTTCACAGTACCAAACTCCTTCAGAATAACCTGTCCCCATCTGCTCTTTGTGAGCAATGGAGTTACTGTACATGGCTTTGTAAGAGAAGAGATCTGTTCCAGGATCTTTAGACAAGGGCATTTCCTTCTCTGGGGCTGTGGGCTGCGTAGCAGGCTACCTCACCAGAACGGGATGTCTCCCTGCAAAGGCAGAAGTAGCTTAGCCCTAAAGGAGTGTCCAAGCCACCTTTGGATTTTAGCTCTCCAGAAGTGTATGCAGGAAAAATATAGGCCTGAGAAGCCTTGGTCAGCATTGCTGTCTTTTCCTAAAGAGAGGCAACAGCCAGTTAGGATTAACTGAAAAAGAGCATGAGGCACTTTGCAAGGCTGCAATATGGTGTTCTACATCTATGCAGACTTTCCTACCCCATAATAGGACAATCCATTCACACAGCTGTCTTGCAATGACTATTATGGTGCTATAAAAATCAGTATAGGTTTGGTGTAAACACAAGAATGAGCCACTTTTACTATATTAAGCACATATAAGTTAGGAATGATTTGGAAAGCAATTATAAACTTTATAAAGCAGCCTGGTCTAGTGAAAGATGTTCCTGCCCATGGCAGGATGGTTGGAACTATATGATCGGTAAAGGTCCCTTTCAACCCAAACCATTCTATGATTCTAAGATAAATTAAGGTATAATAGTGACATCTAAGGGAGTGCTCTCTTGATTTTTCCCTAGTGCAATGTTATTATTCTCCCCATCTCTGGTGTGTCCAAAGAACAAACCATGTTGCTTTTTCTGCTTCGTCTTGAATCTGCCAAATTACAATTGTGTAGTTCAACCCAGTAAATATGAATTTAATTTGATTTTCCTCTCTGGTCCTCCTGGAGACATAATCACAAGCATGCTGCATGGAAAGTGCCTGGAAAGGGGAGCAGGGACATACCTCCAGGACCCATTCCATGGCACAGACTTTATTTTTCTCTTCAGCCACAGGGCACAGGGCTGGAGACTCTTGTGGCTCTGTGAGCCTCTCTGAACCCTGATGCACCTTCAAACCAACAACTCCCAATCTCCCAGTCCTGCCACATGCAAGTTGAAGAAAATTGGCTTATGATGAAGACTCACCTCTTTTTGCTCCCTCTGCAGGCATAGCTCTTCTGTTTCTTCCATTAGCTTATCTGCAAATACACACACAAAGACCAAGCATAGAGAAAAGCATTTTATATCCTGAGGTATCTATGAACATGAAACACTGACTGTTTGAAGCTTGAAAAAGCAGTGTTCCCTATTCCTTTGTGTGTATCTATCTGGGAGGCTCCAAAGGCTGAGATAGCACTAATGGGATGTTCTGTAACTTCCCTCCTGCCAAATAACTTAATAAACTATACAACCATAGTGCTGTGTACTCCTTCTAAGGTTTCCTCTCAATGTTCTTAAAGAGCATTAATGAACCAACCTTCACTGTCCTCTGGTGGAGTCAGGAAAATATTCTTATCTCTGCTTCACAGATGAAGAAACAAAGGCACAGAAAGGTTAAGTGGGTGCACAGGGTTGCACACCACCTAGCAGGAGTCAGTTCTCCTGCAGCTCAGTGCCCCATCCCCACCTGCCTAGCACATCACCCTCTCCTTAGACCCCTGGGCATCACTGCCACCTCCCTATTGTCACCTTGTAATGTCCCAGCCATACCCAGACATCAAAGCCCTAATTTAGCCACAAAACTTTTGCAGTTAATAGCAGGTGCCCTCAACATCTCTTGTTCTTGTCTACTGAAGACACATGCCCACCAGAGGCTCTGCTCTGCTCCTTACACTGTGACCTGATGGACCTGGACTGCACTGCTCTCTAACCTCAGAGGCTGTGCCTCAGGCAGCTCTTAGTTATGCTTACAAGAAGCTAGACACTCCTCATAGTTAAACCTAGGGTTTAGCTCTCAGCTCTGCCACCTGGCTGCCACGTGAGCAGGGGCAGATTCACTGTAGCACTTTAGATAGTCTTCCCTTTATCAGGCAAGTAGGATTCTACTGGTTTCCTTGGTATGGGGGACCTGATGAGATTACTACTGCTGGTAGGATTACTGCTGCTAGGAGGAATGCAGACCTCCACCTCTGGCCCACAACAGGGCTCCTGGTGCCAGAGAAATACTACTACATTACCAAAGCTCTGCTGACCATCACCACTGCCTTTCCTTCCCACTCTCTACCTCTTCCTCCTAGCCAGGACCCAGGACAGATGCACTGGAATTAGACAGAGGCTCTCCCACCTTCCCTCTTCTGCCCTTCCTAGGGAGCCCAAGCTCTGGGCTTGATGGACTTCTGTAAGGTCCCTGTCTGAGAGAGAAACCTGTATCCCAGCTGGGTGGGAGGCAGGTGGAAGGTAACTCAGTGTGGATTCAGGGACTCCCTCAGAGCAGTGTTTGCTTCCTCCAGAGAGCCTTGACCTGCTTCCAAGAGCAGTGCCTGACCTCAAAGCTTAACTACAGGATGGACACAGATCATTGACTGTAAGGCTAATGAGGCAAAAGCCTAAGCAGTTATACAGAAATAGACAATTGCTGTCAAAAGAAAGTAACCAGCTGTGACAATTGCCTAGCTCTGAATGTTCTTGTCATGGACTGAAGAACTCAGTGAAATATACATCTTATATTTCAAATATCTCCTGTTTGCCACAGAATGTGTATTTCTCTATTTCTCCATCATCTTGTCTTTCATCATACTCAAGACTCCTCTAGTCTTTTAGTCTCTTTAGTTTGCTCTGGTCATTGCAAAATCATGTTTTGATAAAACTTTCCTGTTTCAAATTTTCTGTTCACATCTCTTCAGGTCTTCCTCTCAGCACTCCCC
The DNA here is from genome assembly GCF_000695815.1 of Acanthisitta chloris. Classification (NCBI taxonomy): domain Eukaryota; kingdom Metazoa; phylum Chordata; class Aves; order Passeriformes; family Acanthisittidae; genus Acanthisitta; species Acanthisitta chloris. The sequence goes on along the minus strand of NW_008669808.1, from coordinate 39,903 downwards.
ATTATCCCTTTGTCAGGTGTGGAACCAACTCCTCCCTGCCTGCCTCACATAGGAGCCCATCCATCACCTCACAGACGTCCAGATCCTACCTTAATATTTGCATGTTTTGACTCCCTTCAAACCTGAATTTCAGCTGCAGACTACTCAAAACCTTCATCCAATAAAAGTCAACAGTAAAAACCTGTAGCTGCTTGGCTTGACCACACCGACAACACCAGGAAAACCAAAATGGCTATTTTGGGGTTTACAGTTTTTGGAAGTAAGTTTCCTACCTAAATACTCCTGTTTCTCCTTAGCCAGCTGCAGTCCTTGGGCTTCCAGGCTCTCAATCATGGCTTCTCCCAGCTGGGCATTCTTCCAGGTCCTAGGAACAGCAGACGCAATGCAGGCAATGTATGAGAGATAAGGGTTCCACAGATTGAGGCTAGACTCAGCCTAGGACTACCAAGGGATTCAAACATGCAGACTCATCAGCTGGGACAGCGATTCACTAATTTTTCTGCACAAATGAACTGGAGAAATTTCCCTGATATTCAGTAATTTTTAATTTTTTAAAAACATACATGAGCTGTACATCAACATCTCACAGCTATTCACATATCTTTTCCCTGTGTTTTGGAGATCTTAATCTTATGGACTTTCCAGACCAATCCAGCACATGCACAGCCTCCAGCTGCAACAGGATGTATGTGGAACCCTTTAAATGGATCCTAACAGACTTTAGAACCAGATTTTAGGTTTTAACTCGAATAACTTCCCACTGCCAGTGACATTGTCTTCTGCAGCCTTTCCAATATTTTGTTGTTGTAGTCACTCTTCCCCTTCAAACATTAACCATTTATTGAAGCCTTCTATCTTCATCTGTCTTCATTCTTTCTGGTATCCATTATCCATCCTGAAACCACTCAATCCCTTCTCTGCTAACGCTGTAAGCTGCTAGGACTTGGTGTCTGGCCCTACACTATGAATGAAGTGCTTCTTCCTGTAAAAACAATGAAGAACCAGAGATAAAAGCCAGACAAGATGCTGGCAAGTAGGGAATGTTAAAGGAAGCAAGCAAATTCAAAGAGGACCTTGTGTTATTCTGGGACCATTTGGCCAGAGGATCTCAAGGTCTCTTAAACACTTTATGAAGACAAGCTACAAAAAAAAGTCTGTGTAGCAGATGCCCATTACTGATTGATTTGATGAACAGGATAGACTTTAATACAGATGTTAAATACCAAGGACAAGGACACACAAATAAAAAACAGAACCAGAAATGGAATTCGTTGCTCACTTCTATTCATGTTTCATTTAGGAAAAAAAGTATCTACACACATAAAATGTGTAACATTAAAAGACACATAAAATTGATCCCAACCTATTTATATAGATCACATACAGGAACAGCAATTGCTGCCCAGAAATTCTGTCATCATTGTTAAATCCTAAGGGATCTTATTAATATTAAGTATCTGTGAGTCTTCCTGTACGAGGCCTCTTTGTGAGCCATTTGAAATGGTAGCTTTGCCAACTGTTAAGTTGGCAATCACTTATAAAATAATTTCAAGACAACCTGTACTTTGTCTCTTACAAAAGCCAGACGAATACTAAACACACACCACCCCAGGGACCAGGCAGCTCACAGCTCCAGCAGCCCAAGCACTGCCTTGTGCTCTTTGCAGATAGCTGAGTTTCTTTTCAGCTAATGAGGCTATTTCTAAAGTGCAGAGGAAATTAGAAGGCTAATTAAAAAGGTGCTGTTTTGCCCACAGGTAGACATCTCCATCTTGAGTGAGAACATGTGGGTATGAATGTATTTTTTTCACTAACATTCCCTGATACAGGATGAACCTGACCTTACAGAAGCCAAAAGCAAACAGCTCAAGGGGGAGTGAGGGGAAGGACAGAGTTTATCATATGATTACATGGAGGGCTTCAAAACAGCTGTAGTCTTTAAGGTGTCTGTTGATTAGATTCACTTTTTTAATGTTCCCTCCCTTCCCCAGCCTAACTATGTCACCCTGTCTAACTCCAAGGTTACTACACCCACTTTCGTGTAACTTAGAAGCAGCACTCATATCACTGTGTAGAATTTAAGCTTTAATTTCTTTTATCTGATGGAATCAGTGCTGGTTACACATCAGGTATAGGCCGAGACTTCAGCTGAGAGGCAAGCAAGGGCTCTGTTTATTTTGTATTTCTTGCCAAGTGAGTTTTCATCAGAAAAAGCTACACTGCTTAAAGTGCTGGAACACACAGGGCCAGGAAGGCTCTTGGGACAAGTAGAAAGCCAATGTATAATGTAATTCTGAAAAAAAACAAACCCAAAGCTGTATAGTATCACCATTTGCTATGCATCTCAATCATTGTCTCTTCCAGTCTTTTTGCAGCACTGGGAACATCTCTCTAGTTTTGCCTGCATTTTATCTAAGGAGTGCCCAGAACCAATTTTTGGAAACACTTTGCAGTTCACAGTCCACTGGACATATGTACTATGTTACTTTTCCCCCCACATTGCCCACCAAGTCTACTTTTAACTAGCGTATGGAATGCTGCTGTGGGCAGAGAGCGTACATGTGCCACTCTCCCCCACCAGCAGCAGAAAAAGCCTCTGGGTGAGAAGACAGACTAGTTGTCTGGGAGCCAGGGCTTTGTGCATTTCCAAAAACCTGTCAAGGTTGGTAAATTCAAGCCACAACACAATAGAAGGGTGTAGAGACCATCAGTTCCCTTCCACATTGAATAAACCATTCCCTGTATAACAGGAGGCTTGGAAAGTAGTAAAGAGCTGAAGGTATCACTGAGCTGACTATGGTGGTGGAGACAATAAGCAGTTCTGCAGGCACACGCACACCACGCACTCCAGATGGAAAGGGACAGCTGACAAAATGAAAACAAAGGACACTTTCCAGCTTGGGTTCATTTTTACCTCTTTCTCCTATTTCCGTATCTCAGTCTATGGAGTTTGCATTGGAGGGTTTTTTTTTTGAGGATGTTTGTGTGGGTTTTTCTTTTTTCCTTTAGCTGGTTTTAAATAACAACGGAGACTGCAGGACCATCATAACTAACCTAAGTGCTGCAGTGGCACTGGCAGTACAATCTCCATCTAAGAACAACAGGACACTGAAACAGATTGCCTAGACTATTTCAGCTGTATCCTTTTAGCTTTCCTATTCACTGCAGACCAATTTATTGGCCCATGCTGGCCTTTCTGACTTAGCTTAGCTCCCAACCTGACCCTGCTAACATAAATCACACAATCTGTGCTTTTCCTCACTTGCAGGCTGTCATCAGCACTGATGAGGCCAGCACAGGAGCTGCATCGCTCTCCTCTGATGCCAGACCGGGAGCAGAGAGGGCAGTGAAGGGGGTGCCTCAGGCAGATTTTCAGCTAGGTGCAGGTAATCTGCTGTATGATAGCAACCACTATCTAGCTCCTGTTTTAAACACTACTGCTGGAATATTGAAGCAAGGACTAGAGTAAAGGCTGTCCCTGTGACATACACAGCCATGCAGGGCTTGCTTGTGAGAACCCCTCCTGAGCTATGCAGCCATGCTCCTTCCCTCCCATACACACCTGAAAGATGAGTTTAGTACCAAATTATTGCCCTTTGCAATAGTTCATCTTAGCATTGGTGAAGGTAAGTGCAGAGCTGCACTATTGAAGAAAAACTTCCAAATTGCTCAAGGGCTAAATGTGTGTCTCTTCTCCTCTGCAGTGACCAAGACTGCTCATGCCAAGTAGGTGACACTCCTCTGCCTTGCATCTTGCCTCCCATGGGACTCATGCTCCCATGAAAATTTAATGGACAGCTTTGTGTTGCGGTTCATACACTACTGTGCAGGTAACAGCTTGCCCCAGCACCAAAGCCAGGCACACCACAGCAGCACAGAGCTTGGCTTGGGCTGATCCACCATAACTCTGGGCTCCCCATTCATTAAAAATTGACATTTTGAGTCTCATAGCATGGAAATTAACTGAGATATTGCCTTTGCCATGTAGATACTGGTATTACATGGTAAACAGCTTTGTCCCTACAGTGGCAAGAGACCACACACACATTGTAATGCAGCCATGAAGGGCAGAGCAAAGTGCTCATTGCTTCAAGCCTCATAGCTGAATAGTAGACTCTGCTCTACAGACTCAGGAAGTTTCTAGACCTGGCTCGGGAAAGTCAAATCCCTGTTTTGGCACTACCTTTTCCTGCATCTGCTGAGATTTAAAATGAGCCTGCTCTGGTTTTGCAGGTCAGCTGCTCATTGCACTGTCAGGCTCCTGGGTGCTGAGGGATTGCAGAGCTGGAAGCCAACAAGCTGCAAATCTCCCTCCAGCATTCTCAGCAGTGTGTGAACTCAGTACTGTATGCATACAGCAGTCAAACTCCCTCACCCCTGCAGCTGGACTAGGAATGCTTTGCTAACACCTCCTCTCCTGGGATTTAACCTACCTCCACATTTCAGAATGAAACTGTCTTGAGAGGCCAAATCCTGCTGCTGTGTGGCCTGAGTGCCCCCAGGTCTGGGGAGACGGGATAGACAGATACACAGGTGTTTCAGGGCTGTTACTGACACCTCAGCATGACCAGCACTGCACTGGTGAGGTCCCTGCTTGCAGCAGGACGTAGAGTCACATGGACAGCTGCTCACTGCCTTCACACCTTGCCTGTTCTGCCCGTACTTTACCCCAAATTCATACAGGGAGGTTTTCTCCCCTTTGCCAAGCCCACAGACCTGGCTGGCTTCCCACACAAAAGGGACCAGGAGGGCTCTCGTTTGGGCCCAGGTCCCACCTCTCTGAGGCAAGAGAGAGGGACAGCAGATGCCACTTAGTGTACCAGCATGGGGTTGTGAGCAGAGCCACACTGCACACCAAGGCAGGAAGCTTTGTGCCAGTTTTAGAGCACTCCTATTTAGGGAGAGAACAAATCCAGGAGGCAAGCGAAGCTGTCGCTAGTTTTAAGGAGCTTGTCTGACTCCCATAGTCCTTCTATCCAGGCTTCTCCCTCTTTATCCTTTACACATCTACAGAGCAGATCAAAGCAAATAAGGAAGAGAAAGGAGCTTACACTTTTCCAGATTCCTGTAGCATCTCCAGCCACTGAGCCTGCTCAAACTCTGATTCGGCTGCTAGAACAATGTTACCCTGGAAGAGGGGAGGGGAGGGGAAAGAAACCTGGATTAGAGAGGCTGGTGCCTTATGTGCCTGTGTGCGCTCAGGCAGTGAACAGCTAGCACAGCTGTGGAGGGGGGAGAGCCCACCACAGTATTCCACCTCCACAGGAAGCACCACATGGGAGCAAATAGTGGCCCAGGGCTACCACATTGGAAACTGTGCACACAGCAAGTGGTCATGGTAGGAATAAAATGATAGAGCAACATGAGCTCTAGGGCTCCTGAGTATCTGTCTACTGGTTTGCTAGTATCATAAAACCTGGCATCAGAATGTGCAAGTTTCCTTGTTAGTTGTCAAAGCAGCAGCAGCAAAGCCTTGAAGGGACTTGGGATGCTAAGCCACCCTCTCTGTCAGGATAGTCTGCCCAGACAGGGTAGGCATACCTTGGTGGGGAGAGAAAAGACTGCCAATCCAGCTCTGCTCAGCATTAACATGTTTTGTGGTGTCTGGGGTTTTTTTAGAAGAAAAGAAATCTACTTACATGGAAGTCTTCATGAGAGATCTTTATGGCATAAGGCATGTTGGCCTCTTCTTTGGGCTCCACGATGCAGCCTCCCAGGGGTATGACACCCTGGGGATAAACCAGAGCACTTCAATCAATCAGCAAAACCAGCTATAACTATTAACTGCCCAGGAACTGAACTTTCACACTTGGTCACTTGTGGGCCTCTGCCTTGGCTACCCCAGGAGGGGCACTACACATACTCTTCCTGAAAAGCAAAGGGACTACCACCACCACCAGGAAACCCCCAATTGGTATCTGAAAGGGGGTAAAGAAGGCAGTCCTGCATTCCTCATGGAGGGAATGCTGTCAGCTAGAACATGGAAGCAGGAACTCTTATCAAGGAGGTGATCTCCCGCTAGGGGCAGACATTACATATTTAGTGTGGCACTATGAGAGAGGCTGTGCATCCATTACAGTCACCACCAGTAGGTCGACAGCCCACATGTGCTGTGTGGGCAGAGACAGCCAGCTGGCTGCCCCTAACCAGGATGGATGGAATCAGCACCTTTGGAAGCACATGTATTTCATCAGCCTCCAGGGACTAGAGAGGACAAAAGCAGACTCAGAGCACAGGGTCCCCCAGTGAGAGCTCCAGGCAGCAGAGCTACAGAGGTCACTTCTCAGGACTGAGTGGGTTATCAGATGTTAACAAGTGCAAGTACAGGTGAGGAACAAGTAGCAAACAAAGCTGTTAGTTCCAACACTGGCTTTGCCATCAGTACTTTTAAGCCACAATATTAGTTGATTAGGAGATCACAAAGACAAGGGAATACATCTACTATCAGACATAAAATATGGAAGTTATATACGTGCTGAATCATTAAGTATCCCAAAATGGTACTGACATGATTCTCTCTTTTTTTTTTTTTTTTTTTTTTTTGGAAGCTTTTCTGGATCTGTGAGAAGTCTGTGACTTACCTCTTGTTCACTTGCTAGAGGGGGGAGCTAGAAATAGAATAACCCCATCCCTGTGCAAATGCAGCTCACCTTGGGGTGGATATTGAAGTATTTATTGCTTTCAAAACTCTTCTTCTCACTCTCAGCATAGTAGAGCAGGAAGCTTTCCTTAATGATGAAGAACCTTCAAGACAGAGAAAGGAAATATATTCTGCTAGAACAGAGGTTGCGTTCACAGCACAATATCCACCTAACTAAAGCTACTTTCTGAGCAGAAGAGTTTACTACACCCACCTAAGCCTAAAGTGAGGCACCTCACTCAGGCTCATAGCCAAGAGGTCTTAACATCAAGTGTCAAGTTCAAGTACTTTGTGCTTTGTTTATTGCAGTGTGCACACACCAGTGTTGCAGGCAAACCACAGCTCCATTTACTCACATGGCAATGCTCTGTGCCCAAGACAGGACCAAAGACTTTTGATGTCTCTACCTGTCTGTGCCTGCTCTATCTAGTTCATCTATTGGATTCAACCTATTGGAAGAGAGATACTCTTTTTTTTTTAAGGGTGTCTCTAACATGGCCTGAGACAACTGAAAGCTTATTTTTGTAATGTGCTCCCTGACACCCTCTTTCCTTCCATCTCACCATAAGCCAGAAGGGAAGTGTCTAATACCAAGTCATATGCCAGGAAGAGTCACAGGCTAGCATCCCCAGGTGACTCCTGAGGGAAAAAAAATTGGCCCAGAGCACTCAGGAGCAGAAATAAATGTTAGAGATATTTTTAATCAGAGCTCCTGGCAAAGTCTCTTGTCATTGACCTTCATAACTACAAAGGAAATTGAAATTTTTTCTCATATGCGTCATGTTAAAATGTGCCTCGTTCTGCTCAGTTAGCCTTGGGTGTGCTCTGATGATCACTGTATAGTAGCCACAAAATATCACATCTGTAAACCAAGTCTCTAATTTACTGGAGCATGTCCCCAAAACTATGATTAAACGAGTGCCACTTTTAACTTATTTGGATTTCCAAATGCCCCTGAGAGAGTCCCTTCTCTCTTCAAGAATTGAGGTTGCAGTTACTCTGCAGGCAGTGGTACAGGGGAGAGATATCTGACTTAGTTTCAATTTGGTCTAAATCTCTGCAGCACTCAAAAATTATAAAGAACAGGTGAAAAATCAGAGACAAGTTTAGTAGGGAGGTTTCAAAACAGTAGGTGACAAAGAAAACGTATTGTACTCTTCTGTACATATTTTCTGACATGAGAAAAGAGGAATTTGGAAAGAAAGTGAAAGGCAGTAAGTTGAAAATTAATACAGAACACCTTGAAAATTAATACAGAATGCCTGCACAAAACACTTTTATATGGTCCTGAGGACAAGAGATCATGAGGAAACTGGAAAGGGTAAGACATATCCATGAATAATGAGAACTTCCCCATGAAACCTTCCTGTTTCTGTGAAGGAATAGGAGGAGACTTCTACAGGCAGCACTGTCCAGTTGTGCAGCCTGGGCTTTTCTGCACCTTCTCCTGAAGCCACTGTTAGTGATGGGCTACAGGCCGAGGAGGCCCATCCACAAGGGCAGTTCTAACAATAATAATAAATGTAATTATCAATAATATGCAATATAACAACAACAATAATAGTAATAAAAATAAAACCCCACATTATTATACTCAGATTAAACCTTTACCAGTTCCACCAGCTTCTCTCTTGCTTTCCTGCCATGGTTCTGGCAACAGATGATATTGCCAAATGCCACAGGAACATGAACCATGGGCTCTCAGAGAGACCAAAAAATATAGAACAAAGCTAAACTTCTGAATATTTGCAGCAAGCTCAAGCTCTGCACCTACTTTGCACCTGCCCCAAAACGTTTGAAAGTGACAGTCATTGAATATGTGTGTATTTACATCCAGAAATCTTCAGAACATACAGACACCAGCAGCTATTATTGTGCTCCAATGTTTTTCCTGTATCTGTTCATGTTGACATCAGAGGAGTGGAGAAGCAGTGAGCTTGCTCCCTCAGCTGGACACAGCCTTGTCATTTGATACTCTGGAACACCACGACTGCCCAACCTCACCTCTTGTTCTTGACCATCGCCTGGCAAAATCTCTCTAAGCAGCACAGAAAGACTCAACGCAAAAATCACTCTTCTGCACTGAGCTTATTTAGTTGGTAGAGGACTAAAAAGATGCTAATTCACAGTGCAGCCTGTCCAAAAAGTTATCTGAGTAGGAGCAATTACTATTCACCTTTCATCCAGGGCACCATCTCCCTTCCAGGCCAAACTCATGTTCCAGTGCACCTCCCAGAGCACTTGCACCTAACAACCCCTCAGGAAAGCAAATGTGTGACTTTGCCCGTGGTGGCTGTCCATACTTGAACTGCTCACACAACTTTGAGACACCAGCCCGTTTAGAAGATGCATTAGGCTCATCTCTGGGGGACACACTAGACAGAGTGGATTCATCAAGGTCTCACCTCTGTGTGAAACAAGGACTGGCATTTTTAGGTATATTTGCATTAATGGCAAAGGCAGCCACAGCCCTTGCAGCAGGCTCAGAGCTGACTCTGGCCAAGACAGACATCAGAGTGACCTCCACAGAGCAGATTCTGGTTCCTCCTGTCCATATCACTTCTGTGAATAGCAGCCTTGTGCCTTCCTGATTCATTTTCCCTTCCATCTCCAACTATTAACTCTGTAGAAAAGTTTTCTTACAAGTAGCTGCATCTTCATGTTATGTCTCTAATGCTTAGTTCAATGAGGACTTGATTTTTAGAGGGAAATGTTACGTTATCTGCACAATAAACACAGAAATAACACCTTTAAAGAACAATCCTGCCTGGCCAATGGCCTATACTTGGCCCAGTGGGTCAGAGGGAACTAGATACTGTGGGCACAAATATGAATCTAAGGAGTAAAATCCAACACACCACATGAAATGGAGAGTCTATTCATAATTTTCAGCATTCTTTTCAGTCTGAACAACCTCAAGAAAACAGTTGCAAGACAGGTAAAGATACTGATCTTTAACTGTGTGATTTTTAATCTAAATGTTAAACCCCCGTTACAGCCTGGCTTTAGTTCGTTACGCAATTTTTATTGCTCAGTGCTTCTGATAATCCTCATATTATACATTATGCTCCAATGGAAGCCAAAGTCAAAACAAAAACAAGAGAAAAACACAGCACAAATCTCTGAGAATTGATGAGTCTCTGACAGATTAATGAACTTTTAGATCCCTGACCTCACAGATGCAGAGAGAAAATGTAGGGATTTGGAATGAAAATGTACAAGAGTTTAAAAAGTAATAAGAAAATATCCTGCTGCAAGTAATGAGGGAAAAACATTGAAAATCCAGTTAGCTTGTGGATATAATGTACTTATGCTCAGATCATATTCCCTCATCTATCCTTACCTGGAAGGCAACATCTAAGCACCCAAGAGCATCACTTTGACCTGCAGGACAAAGTCTCCATAGAACAATACAGGGACAATCGGTGCAGCACGGTGAAAAGAGGGATGAAGTAAAGTAGAGGAGAGTTACAACACTCAAGAGTAAGTTAACAACTAAAGCAGGAGCCAAGTGAGCAAGAGCAGAAAGGGGAAAAATGGCCAAGGGAGAATGGGGAGAGACACCAGTTGGGACTGTCACTGGGGGACTGGAAACACTGAACATGTATCTGAATTAGGCACAGATGTGACAGCAGAAGAAAAGGGAGTGCTGGAAAGATGGAGATTTTGAATTCAAAAAAAGAAACCAAAACCCCCAAGAGATTTAAAAATGAAGCATCATTCAGAAGTTCTGGAGAGCAGCAGTAAAGGTGAGAGAGAAGAGACAGCCTGGGACAGTCACCCACATGCTACACAGACCCATCTTCATGGCAATAACATGCAAGATTACTTTAAAGCAAGTCCCTCCCATGATAAAACCACCCAATATATCGTTCCTTCTGTTCCAGTCCTTATACTCCAGAACCAACTTCCTTCCAAACCCTACAGATTCCTTGTGTTCACCTCTCACTGACCTATGCCTGGTCCCCCAGGACCCTCAGCTGCCATGCTTGCACCTTATCTTCCATATCATCCCTGCCCCAGAGTCACCTCCCCATCTCTATCCCACCTACTATCACTAAAATATTTACTACTTGTCGAAGATGGGGATGACTTCTAGGAATAGAACAGCACTAAATAAATAATGACAGAGAGCAGAGGTGGGCCATTTGCCTGCAAGAAATTTTTATTAGGAAGAAGAAAGCCTTTTAAGAATGTCTCCTGCATGGCACATTGCCTTCCCCTCTGTTACTCTGTCCACCTCTTTTCTGTACAAGTCACATTAGTTTCCAGACAAAATTCATTTAAATATCAATATTTGGGAGCTGAGTAGGGAGCATCAGCACAAACTCTTTCCTGGGCGAAAATAGGCCATTGTTGGGGGGGATGGGGGGTGGGAAATAAAGCCTGCACACAGGTCAAGTATGGCTACAAACACAAAACTGCTTCCCAAGCAACATTTAACTATTTTTCAGGCTATTCCAGCTTCACTGGCTTAGACCAGACAGCACTCTGGTGCCTACACAGAGCAAAACTGGGAAATCTGGCTTTAGAAATGGATTTGATGTGCTGTGTCTACACTGCAGACCGCAGCAAAGAGGTACTTACCCACAAAAGGTGAGAGATTCAGTGACTCACATAAAGAAACTACACCAACTCTAAACTTAAATCTGACCCATCACTTCAGTATTACAGAGTATACTTTGGTCCTTGGTAAAAGGTTATAGTAAATGCTAACCAGCCTCGAACATCCTGGCTGCTGACAACACACAGCAGCTTACAACTCCTCAGCACCAGATGGGAGACAATTTAGAGCCACCTTCTCCCCAGGGGAGAGTCTGCATGTGCTGTTCCAAACACACCATCACCGTCAGACAGCACAGCAGTACTGATGCTGGTCCACAAACCCCTGCAAACAAGACACACGCAGGTATAGACCTACATGCACGGTCAGTTCAGCCTAGCCATCTCACACTCAAGGGACTCAAAGAGCTTTAACAACTGCTAAAGAACAAAGTCAAGCAGTTTGGGGACAAAAAAATTGAGCTGACTCTCCCTCTTTCATGAAACGATTGTAAGATAATTATCTAGAAGAGACAGCTAGTCCCTGTTCCCACCCTGAAGTGCACATAGCACAAGGTCTGAACAGATAAAGAAGAGAGCACAATGGGATGCCACATGTGTAAAGCAATCTCAGAACAGCAGGGAAGCTATGCCCAAAGTTTTACCCCCAGCCTCTGCCTGCCTAGCTGCACTTGAAGAGTCAAGCACTCAGGCTGTAACTTACCCAGCACCCTCAGGCTTTGTATTTCACCCGAGCATCCCTCAGCAAGTGTGGCTTACCTCCTGGACCACTTGGCCGACTGCCTCCCAAAGGGTCTCTTCCAGAGCACGCCGTACAGCTGCACTTTGGTGCTGATGTCCAAAGCATCTGAATCTGCCTGTTCCATGGATGGAGAAGGGGATACAGAACTGGATTTTGAAGCAAACATTATAGATGGATCTGGTTCTAACTCTCCCCCTCTGTGTAGCAGCTCAGGGAATCCGATTAAATGCAATGAACCAGAAGGACGTAACCAGCCCAGCAGACAGAGAGACTGGGCTTTGGTTTGAATCAATAACTTGACTGCTCAGCACTCAGTCAGTAATTCTCTCCCTGATGCACAGATGATGAGAGTTTCCTCATTGCGTATTGCTTCCTGATGCATTACAGCCAGCACACATCTCAGCCCAAGGGAGAAAAAGTGAAGAGAGTCAGACCTCAAGAACACAGAGAAGCAGAAAGAGCTCATCAGAGAGAAAGCTCTCAGCAACAACAGAAGCCAAAATACCTCTGCACCAGAGCCAGCTTGGAAGGTTATTTCACTCGACATTGCAGCATCCCAGGCAGAAATTAGGGCAAGACAGACGTTTTACTGTCAGGCATCTCTGACACATATTCCCCAAATCTTGCGCTTGGAGACAGGCTCTTCTCATTTGTCCCGAGGAAAATGGGGGCAGAGGGGGTGGGAGCCAGCAAGTTCAATCAGACTCCCTCTGCCATCAGGGGGGGCCTTGCTGTGCCAGCCTGGCACTGCCCACCTGGGCAGAGTTCACGTGGCTGCTGGGTTTGGACTGGGCAGTGTCCACGCTGCATGCCTTGCTCAGCCTTAAAGGGCCATTACTCGTCAAAGTTAGAGCATGAAATTCTGCCTGCCTCCATGCCTGGCTGCATCTTGGAGGTGTGGCAAGCATAGCCCCTGCACTGCCTCCTGGGTACCAGCTCCTTCTTGGCCACAACACAGACACATAGGAATACATCACACAGCTCAGGTGAGTCTACATTCATTTCCTGTTCAGTACTCCCACAGAAAGCTTTTCAAATCAGGTTCAACTACGTCCTTGTTCCTCTCTTGAAACCTTCCCTCCCTGCACAGATACGCAGTCCTCCAAAAGAACGTGTCTTTTGTAATGCTCAAAGCATTAGCATCATACTGTTCCTTTCTGTGTCCTGCCTTCCCTCCAGGATTAGTATTTTGGGAAGAATCCTGCCTTCTATAGCATCTGGAGTTTAGGGGTATCACATAACCAATACAGACACATAAATGCTGCATGGTATGTATGCCACAGATGCTGAGGCATCTGCTCCTCTTTAACCTGTGCCATCCTATGTGTATCGATTTTGACACTAATTGCTGGATGTCAGCCCTTCCCAATGCAGCTATTCAGAAGTGACACACTGCAGACACATGGTCCTTTCTCATCCTTGGAGATCAGAAACTTGGGACATGCCATAAGCTAGATGACTTAACCAGACATGGGCTCACTCAGATTTATATAGTCAGAGGCACTTGCAAAGCATCTTAAATAGAGGAAGCACAGACAGGCTGCATTCTGTCCTAGAGAAATTAGAGACGCAGGGCCCTGATAAAAGTCACTATTGATTGCTAGACAAGAGAGTCAGCAAACTCAATGCTTTGTTACTTTCTCTCATTCTGGTTTTGGCTGGCCTTTTGGTCCCAGACAGGACATGTCCCAAGCAGCAGCAAAGTCCATCTCAGAGTGACATTAAGGCAGAGGGTGGAGGAGAGGGGAGAGCAGCAGATACTGCCTCCTTCTCACCTGAGCTCCAACTCTTGAATACAACACTGCATTGCAGAGGAGAAGTATTAATGCTGTAGTCACCATTCCACATACTGCACCATGAAGAAAATACTACTCATAACAATGAGAGGGAAAAGCTTCCCTGGAACTATGTTGCACAAAGGGTAAAAGGATTCTGGACCCAACAGAATCACTTTAATATATAAAATGTGCAGTGAAAAATCCACAGAGCTCCAATATAAAGATGATCCAATGCCCCTGCCATTGTACTGTGCCAGTGATGCAGAGATCTGATAGCAGTGACCTGCAGTGGGGAAAAGCAGATTTCCATCCTCTGCTTCTTTGTTTTTGTCTTGCGCAGACAGAGAATAAAGAGGTCTCTAGCTTTGAACAACAAAAATCTATTTTTTCCTCTGGAGGCTTCTAGGACAAGCAAGGGACTGAGTAGTCACAGTGAGTTCT
>NW_008669808.1:16781-25717 GCF_000695815.1 Acanthisitta chloris | reverse complement strand
AACTTGCTTTTGCCAAGTGGCCAAGAGTTGAACACAGGCAAGAGCCAGCAATGCTAGAGCAGTAGATAGCAGAAGGGTGAATTTTATAACTGCTGGTGTCTGGACACAGGAATTTGTAATAACAGTGGCTATGTTAACTTTTCCTTTATGTGAACATTAATCTAATTAAGTTGGGGACCTGTCTAAAGGAAGGAGTGGGAGAGCAACAGAGCAGATCTAAGCAACTTGCCTCTCACAAACAGAAGGTAACAGCCTAAGGGCCAGATTAGAGGTTGTTCAGTGTTACTTCTGTCATGCAAAACTTACTTTGACTGGCCAGAAATTCTGGGATCAAGAAAACAGTGTCATAAAACCCATCCAGGAGAAAAGGGTCGATCACAGGGTGATCAGAGAAAGTTGAGTCCTGCAGATGTGTCTTCTCCAAATTCCAGGCAACAGGAAGCCTTAGGAAAGCACAAGCAAAGTTAGTTTTGCTGCAAGCTCTTGGTGAAACCTAACAGCCCAAAAGCACATAGAAATTTATGCAGAAATAATACATTTTTATTTAGTCTGGGAGCTCATGATTTAATAAGAGTAGAAGAGGGAGACCTGAGCATACAAGACCTCAGTAGGGCAACTGTGTGACATCAGTGCAACAATAGAAATGCAGTTTTGGTCTGCACTAGAAGCAAAGGCAGACATAAAGCCTTGTACCAGCCCCACACACAATCCTTTTGTACTGTTTTGGCCAAACCCATTCCCTGGCCCTGAAGAGGTGCAGAAAAGGACTCAAGGAATGATCACAGATGTTGCTAACCCATAGTATGACAGGAGACCAAAAGGATTTCACTTGTTTAAATGAGGAAAAAAAACGGGAAAATTTGGCTGTTGTCTAGTTTCAGGTATTCCTTTCCTCTCTTAATGTATTGCCAAAGGTTGATGCTTGCAATAAAACAAATTGGCCTAAATTGGTCATGAAGAAATGAGAAGGTGTGTAAGTGTTGCAGGAAGAGGACTGTGAAATGGCCTTGCAGCATGAGCAGCAAAGGCAAAAAGCCATTACTTGGTGGGATCCATTACATGCACCGCACACTGCAGGGGCTGTACCTTCCAGGGAAATAGACTAGGCTCACATGCTTTCTCTGGAATATTTTTGTTCCACAATAATAATTTTAAAATTTTAAATTGATATTTTACTCTTGATGGCTCACAGGGGGAACACAGCTGTACATACTGGAGAGAAAGCACTGGAGCTTTAATCAGAAAACCTTTCTGTGGAGAGACAGGTTGCACTGGTACAGGAATTATTTTGCTAACGAGTTGTCTCTATTTTTCCTACACATTAAGCCAATAAAACTTCGCTCAAAATAAAACCTTTGAAGCAGACAGCAGTGCAAGCCATACAGAAGTAACACTTCTCTATCCCAGGTCACCCTCCAGCTGGAAGATGCTCTCTTTCAATTTAAGGATATGCATGTGTTTAACTGCAGCTGATGAGAAGGCTTGTATTAATTTCTTTTAAGTGAAAAGTTATTTGCTGGCAGCCTTACAATGTATGTTATGCAAAGAAGAAGAAAGTAATTCTTGGTCTGGGAACAGTAAGCTGAGATTTGGATAAGAGCTGCTGCAGAGTTGGAGAGATTCAGATCTTTCCTGCCTGCATGGATTTCCTTTCCTCTTAGAGCTTCTGATAGGTTCCATAGCCATTTTCAACCCAGCAAACCATTAGCAATTATGGGAGGTATTAGCAGGTACCTGGAACAATGTGGAGAACTAAAGTCCAGCTCAGGTTTCATTTACGATTCATCATTCTTGCCAAGCCAAAATGTTACATGTATTCCTCAAAGTGATGCTCCTGCTTCCCAGATGTATAGTTGTGTGCAGAAGCTATTTTAAACAGAACAAAAGCAGTCACCATCAATCCATCTCTAGTGTGATACATGGACAGAGCAGGTTTTTTTAGCACATAATTAAATTTTCAGAATCAGATGGGAAGTCAGAACTGTCCTGCAGAGCTCAAAGAAACGAGTTACTCAGCAAATGGGCATTAAAGTGCCTCTGCAGATTTGCAACCCCATCTGACATCAACCTTACAGATGTATAACCCCATCTGACACCATCCCTCGGTGAGAATTAATGTGTTCCCAGTGACCTGTTCCAGCCAAGGCCCTCCACTGGTCCCAGCCATTCAAACCCACCCAGAACCATGCTGGATGGCCCAGGAGTCACATTAATATTAGCTGTGGACACAGTGCCACTTCAGGAGCTATACAGGAAGACAGAAAATAAGAAAATGGTTTACTGAAGCAAAAGGATTTGATAGCAAGCAGTCAGCCCCATAGCCTGGCTTTCATGGGGTAGCTTTCTCAGGGACTGACACTAGAGTCAATGATCATTTCTCTTAGCATGAAAAGGAAATAATGTTACTCTTTTTTTTAAATTGTGCTAAGAGATCTCTTCTGGTAGAAGACTCGTCTACTCATCTCTCAGGGACTTCAGAATGCACCAGAGAGGTCAGCTACATTTGAAAGCTTCCTCCAGACGACAGCCCATAGGCTTCCTGCAAGACACCAGTTTTCCCCCCAGTCAAGACTAAATACCACAAAATGATCAGATGGCTGACATAAACAGAAAATGCTTAGTACTGCAATAGTTAAATGGGCTGCTTCCAACCAGCAGCTTGTTCAACAGTAACAAATGCATATAGCTCTACTTGTTTTCTTTATGTAGATTATGAACCCACCAGCACATGTTCCCTTCCTTTCCTCTCTGGGGAAGGGCAGTGCTGCGTGGCCACAAGCTGCACTGCTCTGGCAGCCCCAGCCAGCCAAATCCCAGTCTCATTTCTGAGGCTATGGGAGAGCACAGCAGAAAGGGGAGTGCCTGTTCTCACGGTGGGGGTGGCTGATCCTCCATACACAGGGATAGGAAAGAACAAACCTTTCCCCAAGGTTTCATAACAGCATTCAGAGCTGATAACCTTGCTGCTTGGCACACACACCACCTGCATTTCTATTTATCTTTCCACGTGCATTTCATTTTACCTACACCTTACCTGCTTGTAACCAGCATTATTCAACTCAATACCAAACGTGACAGCAGCAACAGTAGATAGTTACCAAGGCTGTAGTTTGACCAGGTGACACAGCTGAGCAGGGATGGCTTAGCCAGCTCTGCTGGAAATTCTCTGCATAGGAAGTATCAAAGTCGAGTCAAGGACTACCTATGATACTCAGGTGAGTAGCACAGGCTATGTGAAAGGCAGCTCTGAAATTTGTAAAGACTTTCTTGCCCCTTGCACCCTGTGGTGCTAGGACACTGTTTCTCTGTCAAAAAGAGACAACAGAACATTGGAAACCCATTGCAGTCCTAAAATGTGACTTACTCTACTGATGCCATCACTGTCTGGAGGCAAGAGAAGCTTGACTAAGAATTGTTGCAGTAAGAGTCATTCAGAGTAGTAGTAAGGCTTGTAAGCAGGGTTTTTAGCAGCCCTCTTCAACCAAGTATAAGTGCAAGCATCGCATTTAAAGTCTCCAGGCAGCAGAAGCCCATTAACCTCCGTAAGTGCAAGCATCGCATTTAAAGTCTCTCTTCAGGCAGCAGAAGCCCATTAACCTCCAGACTCCAACATAACTCCAATCATATATCATAATTACCACTTCAGACACTGGATAGGCATACAGATACCAAACAAACATTTTCCCCCTAATAATTTCACTCTGCTTTTAGATTTTCTAAATACTATACAGTTTTGGTGCCAGTCAGCATTATACAGCTTAATTTTAATTAGCTCTACAAGTTTTTCTGAATGAGGCAGTTTTTCTTAACCCCTCATTCACCATAAGGGTTTGTTAATCTCTAGACATCTCAGACTAGAGGGAGAAGTGCTGTGCTAAGGAGGGTAGAATGTTGTGCAATTCTGCCTGCAGGGATAGTTGGATAAGGCTTGCACATATAAGTAGAAGAATTGCTTAATTTGTAAGCTGGAACAATAGATGACAGCTCATCTTCTTGCTGCCGTGCTTATCCCTAATGAGTCTCATAGAAATGCTGATGTACATCTTTTTTCCTGAACAAATGAAGGAACATTCCTCAGCAATCATCAGGAAGCCTGCAACACCGCAGCTCCTCAGTATTTAAGTTTGTAGTGGTAACTCTTGTAACATAAATGCACTAAAAGCACTTCCTCACATCTCCAGGATTTACCACAGACTACAGTGGTTAAGTCTCTGGTTACCGAGGTGACATATTTACTAAATACACTAAAAGAACGCTAATCTACTGTGTAATGTTTCCCCATTATAAATGAATTTTACTTGCCAAAAAAACAAGAGCCTGTGTAGGAAATATACTGGCTTCCCATCCTTACATCTGCCTCTGCTAGCTATAACTGCACCACTGTCATTTGCTTCAGTTCTCCTACTTTACATTAATCATATTCCCTTGTGCTTAAGCCAGTATAAAGAGATTACACTTTGTTAATGACACAAGTCCTGTGAGCTACCAGAAAAATCAGAAGTAAGCAACTAGCTGAGAGGATTTCTTATTGCTGGAGTGAAAGAGCTAAAACACTGTGTGACAGGACCTTAAGTAAGTCTGTAGAGAGCAAGTGGAAGAGAAAAACATAAATCCTTTTTTAATTAAGTGCTTATTAATCATCTCCCCTTTCTCTTTTCTGAAAATGTAGGTCTAAAACCAATCCTGCTTACAAGGCAGCTGGAAAGTATGGAGAACAATATCTATAAACTGTGTCAATTCAGCAACTGTAAGAGAAATTTCATCAATGTATACAAATACTTGAGAGAAGGGTGCAAAGAAGATGGAGCCAAGCTATTTACAGGTGATGCCCAGTTACAGGACAAGAGGCAACAGGCACACATTGAAACCTGGGAGATTCCCTCTGAATGGTTTTTTACTGCGTTACTGAGCACTGGCACAGATTGCCCATGGAGATTGTGGACTCTCTCTCCTTGGGGATAGTCAAAAGCCATGTGGACATGGTCCTGAGTAACTGGCTCTAGGTAGCCCTGCTTGGGCCTGGGTGGTATTGGACCAGATGACCGCAGATCTCTTCCAGCCTCCACCACGCTGCAATCAGACCTCTAGACCAGATACAATCAGTGCCTTCCCACAACGTGCTCAAGAACTTGTCACAGTGCCAAGTACCACCCCCACACCAGGGAGGGGAAGGCCAGTCTATCTGCAACTTGCTCTAGGGGTTGCCTTATTCTCCCTATACAATCACATTGCTCCAGCTGATAGTTCTATCATGCAAGGTCAAGTGACAAAGCTTCTGACCACTCACTTGCAAAAGCCAAAACCCACAGACCTACCTACAGATCTGAAAAGCTTATGCAGGTATTTCCTTAGGGAGTGCCTTGTGACCTTCAATCTTCAAGTTATTCCAAGGATCCCAACTCTGATTCTCATGCTTGCCCTAAATCCTGGCAGTAGCAATAGGATGCTGCAGTGGTAGTAACTTCCTTCTATAAACCACTAATATCATACACACAAGGGGAGATGCTTTGGCAAGAGACAAACACTTTTGCATTTTTCCATACACACACACATATATATCTGGGAAAGGCTACTTTGTCAGTCTCCAAAAAGAACACACTTCAGCATTTGCATTTTGGGTTTGGGACTGACAAGATTGAGACCACAGGATGGAGTTAAGACAATTTCTTTAGCTCCAAAGAGTCCCTCCAGCCTTTGAACAGTGGCCTGGAGCAATCTTCAGCCAATTATCTCCTTGTGGCCCTTCAAAGGGGTTTCTGTCTTCAGAGCAGAAAGCTTCAGATTTCCCTGGGGGTGGGGGAGGATACAGCTTTGGAGCAATGCCAACTCCTAAACACTGGAGACTGAAGTTGCCAAATGCCCCTCTCAAGCAGAGCTGTCAAATCATGTCTGTATTTATGTCTCTAAACCATTCACACCCATATCCAAATCAACCTGCTAGACTGCCTCCCAACATGCAGATTCACATATTCCAGGTTCCCAGGACGTGCTCAGACATCGTGAAGAAAAGAAGCAAACGCAGTTACATGGAACCAAAACGTGCTGTCTGTGCTGCTTGTGTCCCATTTAAGACTGTCATTTCTCCTTGTTGGAGCAGCCACCAAACCCCATGCGGTAAATGAGAAGCCAACGCTGAAGCACTGCACCTAGTAAAAATTTAATATAATAAAACAAATTGAAAACGGCAACATTATTTTAACCATTCACAATTAAAGTGGAAAAATTATAAGGCAGCCATTCATGGAATGATTTTTGTGTACAAACAGTTTGGAAAAAGACATTAAAATTACAGTTCCATACATGGAGTCAGGTAAACAGCAATGACCACGCAATGTTTTTCCCTGGAAAGCCAAGGCTGCTAAGATTAGAAGGACAGTAAGAAAAAGAAATGTTTTATTTTTAAAAGAAGTTTGATGTGAACAGGAATCTGAAATTCATCATAAAGAATCTGAAATCCATCATAAACTTTCTCATTATACTGCAATCACTTCTCCTCCTCCTTCCACTCCCAAAAGAATACAGGTACACTTCCCTCCTCTTCTTCCCAGGTCCAGCAAAGAACAGGAAGGGAGCAGCAGGAACATTTATTCCACAGCATCTCTTTCTACTTCTGTGTTCAGCTGATAGCACACAGACACATCTACTACTGTCAAAAGTTCCTTGAAGGCTCTGAACTAGTTCTTGAATGAACACAGTGGTTTTCCTGGGCTTCTTGGATAACATTAGCCTTTAACACAATACACCTGGAAATGGTTCTTTGAAGTGAACAGTGGGTTTGTGTTTAACACCCAGCCATCTGACAAGCCACAGCAATCAAAAAATCCTGTCTTGGTGTGACAGCTCTGCCATTCTCACTTAAGTTAATGTCAGTGCAGCTCCTGCATCTGTCACTGAGTGGTGAAAAAGAAATATTTCCCTTCTTTATATAAGGAATAGAAGAATTAGAACATTAGGGACTGTACCTGAACATACCAGGATCAACAGAAACAGTTGTAGTCCAATTCCTATCACCAAGTAAGAAATCATTAGCTAAAAAAAAAAAACAAACCCCTAGGCAAGATTATGGATTTTCTAGTGGGATTTACAGAAGGAAAGGGGGACATGCCTGGCACTTGGTTTAAGCATTACCTGCTAGACCTGCTGCCACCTATCTCACAGAAGAAAAAGCAGGCAGAGACGGCTACTACAGAGAGAGTAAGAGGAATTTGTTTGCATCAAGGTCCCCCGAGGAGTAGAAAATGATACCAGATGGCCCTGACTACACTCAGTGCTTGAATTTACTGGGACAGATGAGGAGATAGGTTAAAAAGAAAAAAAAAAAAAGGCTTCAATAAAATGGACCATTTAATTTAACTCATTAAAAATACTTGAGAAAATAACCTCCGTGTGCTACTAACATTTTGGAAAGGTTTGATAATTTAAAATCTTACCTTCTCCTTACCATGTAACCAAGAGCTTCTTCAGTCACTGCAGTTTCAGTTACAGAACTGAGAATAATAGTTCAACACAGAGACAACAGAGGCAACCAAACGAAAATGCTATTGCTACTTCTAAATGAGTAGAAAAAAATTAAAAATCACAGAAGTTTTCTATCACTTAACCACATGCCAAAATGAAAAGTGTGTTATCAGAATTTTTGTGCCAATTTTAAGTTGCCAATGTTTCCATTCAAAATCCTTCACCTGCTGCTATAACTTGGCCTCTCTACTTCATGAATTATTAAACTGAGTATTACTAGTTCTGATGGCTGCCCCAGGACTGGGAACATGATCTGAAGGACAGGAAAATAGACAGATGACAAGACCTCGCAGCAGCAGCACCTATGATTAATATGCCAGAGGTTAAGTCAGCAGTGACAAGACTGGCTGTCACACCCTCACCAAATCACACTGATCCATATTAAGAGGGTACTATCCACATGTTCCAACACTGGAACAAAAGGCATGAAATGGGACCTTACTTACATACCTCCCTAAGTCACTGCTATAGTAACACACAAAATGAGGCCGAAGTGGAATGCAGTCAGGATACCAGCTCCACTCCCAGAGTGGGCTGCACATACAAGTGACAGAGTTTAAAGAGCAAAACATGTTAGCACCTAGTGCTGCACTCAGCTATCTCCTGCTTCTGGAAACAGTTATGTGGAAAGATTTAGCAAGGTAAAATATTGTCAAGGAAGGTATCCATGGAGAAATCAGGAAGAACACTGGGAGCTCTGGTGTCAACATCTCCGATTATCATTCACATGTGTTAGGAACCTGTCTCACTGAACTTCTTAAACCAGTAACTTATTAACTGCATATGTATGTTGCAAAAAACTCAAACCAACCAAACAAAATCATTTAAGAATGTGCAGGAGAGAATCTCATCCACATCACTAATTTTGCAATGGTTTTCAGAACACAATATTGCAGGTCTAGTGTAAAAAATGCTTGTTTAGGCCTGAAGCACTAATTCTATCTGAAAATACTGTCTTGTGGGGAAAAAAATGATGTCTAATAATTCTACATTGGTTTCATATCGTACAGCACACAAATGAACAAACACTGCTGGGAATCAATACCAGGTTTAATCCTGGGATGCACCTGTATTGTTACAAAGCCAACAGACAAAGCAATCACTAATCCAAGAGCCAGGCCATACCCATTACTGACCTAACAGACAAACAGGACAATGACAAAAATGTAAAGAAGTTATGAGGCACAATGGGCCGTGTAGTATAAGTAATAAATGGCAAGAACAACGGACACACTCATTCAAAAGGAAACAAGAAGCACTTCAGTTAAGAAGTTATTTCAAGCCTTGAAAATTCATTTCAAACAAACAAAAATAAATCAAAAAAGAAAACTGTATTTGGCAATGTTATCTTTAAAAAGTGCAGATTATAGCTTAGAATGGGTATGGCATTAAAAAGTTTTCTCCTAAAGAAAGGATTT
>NW_008669808.1:8083-16744 GCF_000695815.1 Acanthisitta chloris | reverse complement strand
TGACTAGTCAATGCACCACAATTATTAGAGTATAACATATTTTGCATAAGAGAAAGGGTGCTGGAAATGACAAAGCTGTGCCTTGGAAATGGAGGGATCTTTTACCACTCCTCTGCAGTGAGAGACACCAGCAATTGGCAATAAGTCCTCGAGAAGATTCACCACAACTAATGTTGATCAGTAGAGGTGAATGAACAATTCCCAAAGGAAAAACAAAATGTCTAACAGGTCCACTGGGAACCCACCAGCTTGGTTTTTCGTTTGTTGGGATTATTTTTTGTTCAGAACTGCTTTAGAAACACTTTATAGTCTATCTGCAGCATAAATATTTAACTCAACATCTTGTTTTGTTAGCCTTAATACCTTTTATTTAGTGAAAAACCCACACAGCTCCCCATTGATTTCAGCAGTTCACTTGTGAAAATGAGCTAGTAAAGCTCTCTGGTCCCTCAACAGCTGTCTCCATCAGATTTCTACTCCTCAGAGCCCAGAACAGCTCTATTCCAAAGGGCACTATGGGTATTTCTCTCAACAGAAGCAGCAGAGTAATCACAGTGCCCAATACATAATTCCTGCTAACATTTTTGATGCTTAACACTTGACTGACTTGGCAGAAGAAAATCTCCCAAGGAAGTGCCTAGCAAAAATGTATCAAAAATTCCATAAACAATCAAAACACTACTCTCCATCCTTTGTCTCAAATAATGGAATAAACCAGCTGATTGCTTACTCTAATCCTACATTTTATCTACATAATTTCTCTCCTATCAAGTGATACCTCTATGACAACAGTAGTGTTATCCAGAGTTCCAAGTGTAGCCCATTTCTGCAACACAATTAGTGACAAACATCACAAGGACCAGTAGTGCTGCCAGGACAATGCAGAACCGATGGGGGAGAGCCCCTTCTTCATCAGTAAGGCTTCAGCCTCTCACAATGCAGCCGTCCTTGGTTTTTGCTCTCAGCTGCGAAAGCTGAACTGCAGGATACTTTGGTGATTGCATTTTCATGATGAGTTGCTATGTTCTTCCCTGCTCACCGTTCTTAAACTTCAAATTCCATCTTCCCTGAGAATAGGGCCAGAAGTAACAATTAAAATAGCAAATGTCTTCAGAAAAGAATGTTACATAGAATTTATGTCCGGCTGCCAAAGTACATTTTGCTACACTAAAAACTTTCCCAGTATTCCTCATTTTGCAATCAAGATTCCCTCTGAACTCCATAAAGTAGATGGGATGGATGATGGGTAAGAGACAGCGATAAAGGGAGCAGCTGACATTTACTGCTCATGTCAGACTGAGGAGGAGAACAGTGAAATTCGAGCATTTAGTGATGGTGTCCAATGGACAAAACTAGAGGAATAAGGCATCCTAATACTAGGGCTGCCACCTCCAGACGACTGAGTCCTTTTCCTCCAGATGGTTCAGGTCTGTGGCTATGAGCAATTCCTCCTACTTCTGGGAGGACATGAACTGTGGCAACATAAAGAAAAGTCCCAGCAGAAAACAGCATAGCAACTCCAGTGGCATTGACTTCTGAAAGGGCTTCTTTGCTGCTCTGAAACACAAAGAGCAAGAAAGTGAGGATAAGCAGAAGTTCTTCTATCAGTTATATATAAAAAAATAATCTCTAGGTGTCCAGACACAGTAGGATTTCTATGAACTCTTTCTCACAATGACAACAGTTTAGCGTGTTTTTGTGTCTTGCACCTCACATGTAGTAACTGGCACTCTACAGTTGTGGGGGGCAGAAAGACACCACTTCATCCTAGTTGCTTCACTTTGGAGTTCTAGGAACACTTACAAAAGGCAAAAGTCAGTCAGTGCAGAGGCATCTCGTCTGACCATCTCACAGCAATATACAAAACATGATTTAAAAAAAAAAAAGTTCACATTGCAAAGCCACAAATTTTAGGAAGGACACTCAAGACTGACTCCCCCTCCACCACCTTTTTCTAAACAAAAAGTTCAAATAAGATGTCAGCCTTTAAATATCTGGGCCCCTGCCGTTCGGAGCCAAGCCCCAAATCATCACTTATTCAGCCTTTAAATATCTGGGCCCCTGCCGTTCAGAGCCAAGTCCCAAATCATCACTTATTCAATATTTCATTTGTATGTAGAAGTAAACACCCCAAACGTTTCCAGAATTTCCATGCAAACTTCACGAAGAAATGCATCTTCTGGACCAAAACTGAGCACCACTTTATATTCATACTAGGATCAAGAACATGCTACACATTGCTCAATGTAATTAAATGCAAACCCACTCAGACCAGATTCAAATGTTTCTTCAACACTTTCCAACCTGGCTGTGATCTGAGTTCGCTGGTATACTCTTGGGTCATTTTCCCAAAGAGCAAAGATACATTTCTTCTGCAACTATAAAACCACTGTGACAGCCCTGATGCCTTATCAACTCTGTTCTTTCTGAAGTGCAAAATATAAAACCAGCTCTTGATGAGCCTGACTTCAGAAGAATGCTCAAACAGAATTCTTGTTTCTATTTACAAACCCAAGCCTTTTTTCTGCTCTCTTGTACTGTAATGTCAAACCTAACTCCTTTCCGGCAAGTAAAGGCATTAGCCCAGATGATTCATTTAATCTTCCCTCTCATTCCTTGAATGAGATCATGTTAGATTACTTACAACACCCCACCACAGTGTGTCCAGCATGACCCACAGCAGTTTAGAAATATAGGAGCATCATAGGATAGGCTGTGAGAAGCAGAAACATTTAATTTGGACAGAGATGATAAACTGATGTGCAGTGGCCTATTTCACAGGCCATTTGTTGTAGAGACTCAAGAGAAGACTAAGTTTTAAGGAGGAAGAGAGGCAAAAAGGCCAGAGGATTGAACTTTCTGACACAGCTTGAGAAAGACTTTGAACATAGAGGACCACTTCTGGGATGGTGGGAGAAACTAGCAAAGATTATTTTCTACCTGCATATTAAAACAAGAATGCATGCAACAATGCTGAAAATTACTTAGTTAAGTAGGCATCAGATGACACCCAGTGTATGAGTAAATTGTTCTCAGTGGGGAGCAGCAGAAAAGACAAAAGACAGAAATCAGAGTTTTAAAAAAAGCTACAAAAAACCTCTATAAAGGTGTTCTGTAACTAGTTCTGAAAGAAAGCACAGCTTTTTTTTTTTTCACGCATTCATATTGCTACCTTTTCATCAACTTTCATTTATGTCTCCATTCTGCTGAATTTTTCAAGCAGATTCCACCATCAAGCTAGATTTTGGGCAGAAGGAGATCACAGACCTACCTTGCTTAGCCCTAAGTATGTCACCATTGACATAACAGGTGCTGCTAGCGCAAAGACCAGCAAGTGTTTTCTAATTCGATTCCGCTCCAGCCCAGCGTGCATCAGGAAGGAAACCAGGCCAAAGGCAGCTGGTGCCTGCAAGAAACAACATTCACTGGTAATACAATACCTTCTAAAACCCCCCAAAATACAAGACAAAGTTGAAATATGACTTACTACACTGAAACTGAACCAGAAGAAATTCAGGGTGAGCACTAGCACATTGCAGCTAACCCAAATCAAGTCAGTTCTGCAGATTGCCCCACCAGAGTAACTGCACCTAATGGAAATTCATGTTTTGGCTCTCAGAGTACATATACTTGTGTAGTCACTACAGACATTAAAATGTTCATTGTGATTGGTGCCATTGCTGTAATCCCTAAGTCCCTCCTTTAACTTAGGTAATTCCTTTTTTCATCCTGTTACTGCTACACATCCTTCGATACACAATTTCTTTACCTACAACATATAAATTCTATGCTTAACATGGGGAGAGAAAAAATTGCCCAAAGACAGGTAACTGTGGGCCTTCTATGTTAGCAAATACTTAAGAGCAATTTTGATCAGTTCATCATTCCTGTTCTCATCAGGAAGCAAACAAATACTTTCTTCTCCCTTTGTGGACATCCAGTTTCTTATCCAAAAGGCACAGCTGTCCTACCACTCATGGAATTTACTGTAGTTTTGCCTCCATAAAAGACAATAGTAATCCCCCCTGACATTTTTGGGATAAGACAAACTAATACACTGAGCATTTTTGTACACAGAATCTTTAATTTTTAAACCTAGAAGGAAACCGTGAGTGAAGGAAAAACAATAAGAAAGACAAAAGCATCAGGATCAGAATAATAGAAAAAAGACAGAAGAAACACATTTCTCTTCCAATACCAAGTATTTGGTAGGAGAAATTTTCCAGTTCTAAAATTTTAGAAGTCAGTTAATTTGAACATTTAGAATAACAAAAGCAAGTTCCATGTGACAATAGCTATAAATTAAACTTCAAGCAAGATGTGACATTTATGTCACCACCTTTGAAGAGGGTTATGTAAGCCACAATTTCTTGTATGAACATTGGAAAAAAACATACAAGATCTGGATTTTCTAACACTTTGAACACTGTAATTATGCAAAGAAAATTTGCACTGAATGTATGACTAACTACTGTAATATATGTATGTGCTACACCATAAGGCAAATATGCATCTGCCACATATGTTTAGACCGTATATAGCCAATAGAATCATTTGCACAAGTGTTAAGGAAAGATCTTCCCAGCTTCAAGAGCTATTGTTTGCTTGCTTTCATCAGAAAAGTTTGAGTTTTTCCCTGCAGAAATGGCCTATGACTGATGTCAAAGCTACTACAGTAACAGAGGTTACCAGAAGTTGCAGCTTAGTACACTGATATTAAGTGGTTTCAAAAGACTAACCCTTTAAATATTCAAACCCTTCACAACAAATATCCTTCCAATTTTCTCAAGAACAACACAGAACCAAAAACCTGTTGCAATTGGCATAAAACAACTTTTCCTCCTTGAATGCACTAGCATATACTTCTGTGTTTCACCCTTTAGAATTTCTCTGAATCGATCTCTTACAGCAGTAGTAATCAAGGGGTTTTTGTTTGTTAAAACAAACACTACCACACCAGCTTCAGAAAAAGTCAGTGAAGCTGACACATTTCTTCATGAGCTATTCTTTTCTCCCTACTTTTCAGAGTTTTCCCAACCAAAGTAGGCAGTCAGAATTCTCTCCCATTTGTACCTGATTCAGACTTAGCATCAATCATTTGCTCTTCTGTCATGCATCATACTAGTGCTTTTTGGGCCTTGAAACTGTCCTACTAAACTGCTCATTTCAATGGTATTAAACATTTCCATATTACATCATTAAGGAAACATAGGATCTTTAGCAATTCCTGTGTGCTTTAACAGTCTTATAGAGAACAGGTAAGATTTTTCTGGATGACGACTCACCTTGTGCAACATAATCGCAACAAACACTATCAACTGGACACTTGTCTGAGAAGTAGAAGCTGCTGCACCCAATGCAACACCATCAGCTGAAAAAGGAGAGCAGATTCATGGATTACTCCTCCACATGAGCTTCCCCAGTCCCTCAGTAGCTGACAGTAACAGACACGTTGATTTAAGAAGTTGTTACTCAAGACACCATTAACAATGGCAACTCAACACGATTCATTTGCCTTTGTCTGGTAAACCACAATGACTTCAGGATATCAGACAACCCTCAATGGGAGTGCCTCATATTTCCCAAGACCATAAAAACCATACTGACAATCTACTCAGCATTGACACATTTGAGCAAATTAGAACTAGGTAACAAATTTAGTTGTTTTAGTCCTCTGTAGTAGAAGAGGCTTCCTCTCTGAATTTGAAAATCTGCTTTAGCTTCTAAGCATTACAAGAATTCTAACTATTACACTTGAAATGATTGTTCAAATATAAATACTACTGTAAATACAATCTTTTTACCATTTAACAAAATTATATTGTCTCAATGAAATATAAAATGGATCCTATATTGATCCTCGATATAAACACACTTTGTTCAGTGAAGAAATATCTTTTTCATCATCTTCTGACTTACACAGACAGCAGCCTTCAACAGGAGATACTACAAAGCTTCATATTTATACTGCACATACATAGCAAAGAATTACAATGTGAACACAAGCACAAATCAGTCCTTGCAAGTCAGCCTAAACATGTTTCAGTCAAATCTTTGTGCTCCACCTGTTAATGTCTTTTTTTTCTACAAGATACTATTTTTTAAAACACAGGTCAAGCAAACCCGAAGGTGTTTCATAGCACTTATCAAATGTGTTAGCACATGTTGAAATTTAGCAGCTAAAGGAGTAGGCAAAGGACTTGAAGTAGCAGAGTGCACATTACACACCTTTCCAGATGGAAAAAATACTGTACCCAAATAAAATTCCATGGAACATCTGAGCACTGGTGTTTTCCCAGTTAGTTTTGGGAAAGATCCTTAGTTCTCCCTGCCTTTTTTTTTTTTAATAAAAAGCTACCTTCAAAAACAAGCTCCAGGTATTTCCAACACATCTAAAGATGACTGACACAGCAAGGATGTCCCTAACAACACGTCCCACATTACCTGCAGCATGGACTACTAATCCCAGCGTTGTGGTGATTTTGGAGTTGCCTGATCTTGCAGCTTCTGGATCTGAAACAGTCATGAGAGAAGTTAAGATAAAGAGATCAAATACATAAATTATGCCAAAAGAAAAATTGTAAGTATCACTAAACGTGTCTCTACCAGCTGCTCAGGCATTTATAATCAAACCTAGCAGCTTCTGCATTTCTGCATTAGATTTACTGTCAAATAGTTTCATACTTAACACCTTCAAATCACCTGAAGTTCTGCCAGCAAACAATTCTTTGCAATTTACAGGATCACTGACAACGGCAGAAGCAGATGCTTGTCTAAACCTCCTGAAATGAAATGTTACAAGGTCTGTGCTACCAAGGAGAAGACAAGCTAGTTTTGCATCCCCAGTATCCAGATCTGCTCCAAGAACCAGGATGATTTTCCCCCAATGTTGGCATTTTCCTACAGGTGACAGTCTGGGGCAGTTTTTATTGAGCTGATTTTCCTAGCAGTTCCTAGTAAGTAATAAATTCTACTTGCCATGGCAGCAGTGGCAAAGACTTCCCTCCCATGTTATACACCAGAGGAGAAATGCAGCCAATGCTGCACGAGATGCAATGTTTTGTTCTTTGCCAACTACTCTGGGGACATTTGCGGGTTAGCTCATTACACAGCACAACAGGGCAATGTCCACCACTACACTACCAGTGATGAAATCACTGCATTGAACAGGGCAGATAAGTCCTACACAAGCATATTAACATCTTAGTATTGAACTCAGTATTGAAAATCCAACCAAAACATATTCCTCCTTCTCTGTGTGTGTGTGCTTTACTTCTCCTTTCAGATGAGGTGCTTAATTTTTGAGGGCCAAATTCCACCATGAGAGGAGATTATGTGGCAGAAAAAGAGCAGCCAAAGGCAACAAAATACCTTTTCAAATGACAGAACACCTTACAGTCTTGTACTCTCGACTACTGTGGGAGGTCCAGATGTGCACTTACAGTAAAGGACCAGAGCTTACACCTAATAACTTCTGCAGTCTCACAGAAGATAACTTTCTGTTCTTTGCAAATTTTACCTAAATGTATGACAATTAAGTAGAAAAAAAAGATGAATACAAGACTAACCTGAAGTTTTTTGGAAAGCCAAAGAAATCCCCTATGGGTGATACTGTAAAACAGACAACAACTCAAGTGTCAAGTCACCCTTCACCCCCACATCACATGTGCTCAGTCAATTATTTCATATTAGTGAAGCAAGCTCTCAAATTATGCTGAACTTCAGGAGAAATTTCCAGCATAAACATTTCACACAGACCTTGCTTTGTGTTTGTAAGGCACCTACTACAACTCTGGATAAGACTGGACAAATTAAATCCCAGTAGCATTAAAAAAAATTGCAACTTGCTAATTAAGACTAAGTAGCAAGCCTAATTGAAGTGAATCTTTACTTACCATCCGTAGAGTGCACATGAGAGCTGCCTATCTGATCCACCAGCAGCATGAACACAAAGCCAAGGACGAGGGATACACCAATGTAGGCGTGCAACCTGGAATGGTCATGGCCATACTCGTGTGCCACTGGGATTTCTGCTACCTTCTCCGACTCCATCACACGCTGCATCTCGCTCGCCGGGTGATGCTTCCCTGGGACAGGCAAGTAAACAGATTAGGAGGCAGGGACTAAACATGACATGCCCACTTTCCTCCTCCTTTGCCAAAAGCCTTCCTCACACTTTCTGGGACAATACACAAAAGCCCTTGTTTAAGGTCAGTCTTGGACAATCTTCTCAGGGAAGCCTGGTTGTTTTCTCCTCATATCTATATCTATATATCTTCAAGCATGGAAAAGCAAAGAAAGCGTTAATACCTGATAAGGCAGATAGCTCTGCTTAAATGCTGCACCTTAACTGGTAAATATGGCTGAATAATTCTTTTTTTTAACTAAAGTTGCCAATTTTGCCCATATTCAGTGATGCTGTCAAGCAGTTACTTTATAGTCTTCATTTAAGTCAGAAATTACAGGATGAGGAGATAAACTAGGTTCCATCCACTAAAAGATCTAATGCAATCTTTAAGAAGATTAACTGATGCTGTGAGATATAAACAAGTTCTTACTGATGCACTCCATTAATATGGACTAGAACAACAGCTAAATCAAGCACACTGACCCACAAGTATTAGTACCATCCCAGAAACCCAAAGTCCAAGACCTGGGGTT
>NW_008669808.1:7019-8057 GCF_000695815.1 Acanthisitta chloris | reverse complement strand
TATTAAAGTTCGTCCATGCACTCCCTGAGACATTTACTTGGTCTCACTGAACTACCCTGAAATCAGGTGAGCTCCAAATGACTCTAAAATCTAAGAAAGGGAAAGATGATGTCTGGACAGGTTTTCAATTAAGTTTCCATGGCATAAAATTCTTTATTTGGTGCACAGTTTCACTGGCACATGCATTTAACATTTCCACTAGTCTCTGGCCTAGCAGCTCCCCAGACAGATCCAGGAGATCCTCCAACCTTGCTTATGACCCCAGGAAATGACTGCTTCTGCAACCCTATCTGATGCAGAGAGGGATGTCCAGAAGTACACAGCTTTTGCAGTATTGGCCAGCAGAGATTGGCAAGAGTTGCCTTACTACATTTATGTGAAAGAGTTTTAATTGTTATTTTTTTCTAGCAAAATTCTAGTTATTGTTTCCAGCTGATGCAAGTGAATAATCATGTCACAGCTGCCTTCTGCCAACAGCGTGCAGAAATACACTGTTAGAATGGCACAAGCAAAGATCAGGAATAGAAAATTTTGAATTAAGTTCCCAAATATATTTAGAGCACAGTAGACATCTGACCTCTTGGATTCACTCTCCTCACCTGAATCACATATTCTCTGTTTTTTTTTTACTTCCTCTTGTGGCCCCTGGCACAGACATCAGGCTAGAAAGCCCCTTGGGTGATGCAGAAGAGGCATTTAATGCTCCTTGGCATTCTTGTTATTATACACAGCGCCCACAGCAGGTAAGATGCTTTGCACACAGTTTTACTCAAGTGTTTAAAATGGGAGAACAGACAGTAAATCTATTTCCACAACTGATATCTCAAGATAAGTCAGATGTTTGAGTTGCTTGCTACACTCCAAGGTACTGCACTACCTACCATTCAGGAACAAGTCGCTTCCATTCCAGAACAGGGACAATGCTTATAATCAGTGTGTGCTCAAAACCTCTTTAGTGTGCTACTAAGAAAAGGTTTCTTCTTCTATGCTTCTGTGATAGACCCAATGATGGTTTGACAATCTCTAGTTGTAACTGTT
>NW_008669808.1:0-7008 GCF_000695815.1 Acanthisitta chloris | reverse complement strand
TACACTTAGAGAACAGTTACTCACACAAGCAGCCTTCCCACATTTACATGTGAACTCAAGAGGAACTTATTCTTTGAATCAGAGATAAAAAACAGAAAACCCATTTGCAAAGCTTCAGTGCATCACAGTCCAATATAAGGATGCAGGTGGCACATTAATTTCTATTCCACTCACAAAGCAACACTTAGCACTGTAATTTAATCTAAGAACACAAAGACGACTCTTGTCATGTTCAAATGTTTGATCAGAAACTTATTTTCTCTTAAGATCTGAACCTGGGGAGGAATAACCCCAGGTACCAGTACCTACTGAGGGACAACAATCAAAAAAGCAGCTCTGCAGAAAAGAACCTCAAGGTCCCTGTGAATGCAAAGCTGACTGAGAGGCAGCAGTGAGCCCTGTGGCAAGAAAGAAGTTAACCCGGGCTGCACTCGGAAGAATGTTGCCAGCAGGTCAAGGAAGGTGATGCTTGCACTCTGCTCAGCACCAGTGAGGCCACATCAGGAGTGCTGGGACCAGTTTCATACTCCCCAGTTCAACAAAGACATGGACATCGCTGAAGGGCACCAAAACAACTACAGGACTGGAGCATCTCTCCTAGATGAAAAGGCTGAGAGAGCTGAGACTGTTTGCCCTGGAGAAGGCTCAGGGTGATCTTAATGTATATAAATACCTGTCAGGAGAGTGTAAAGAACAGAGCCTTACATATTTACTATTTCTCCTATTTATCCCTTCTAATTCTTCACAAAGCTTGGAATGGCCTATCTGACCTCACCCATCATCTGAACTCTCTCTTTCTGAAAAACATTTTCTCCAAGTGACTTAAAACAGTACCATGCACAAACCCCTTCCTGGATTCGCACGGTAGTCTTGCTATTTCACAGGACAGCAGTGCTTTGATGGTAATACTATATAGAACAATGTTGATTAAACAAGAGGTTTCCCACAGAGATTCTTAAAAATCTTTACTAGCAACAATGTTACTGATTTCAGTTTAATTTTCATCATGCTTGGGGGTAAAAGGACTAACAGAACTAGTGCACAGCACTTAAACTAGGATATTAACTAGACTGTTTCATTCGTCTAACTGCGATCAATGTTTTTTCAGCATGAGAACAGACAAGGTTTTTGGAGGAGTCATTCAGTGTTGGAAAGCCTTTTGACTCAATCAAAGTAAGGATATTCATGTCTGAAGTGATTATAATAATTACAGTCCAACAAAGAATCTCTCTCCTGTTCCAACCTTGCTTTTTTAAAGTTCACTCTAGATAATTTTATTTTTTCGAGTGAGTGGCAATGCAACTTCCATGCACCTAACTTCTTAAAAATTAGAACAGCCACAAAGAAAACTGAGCACAGCACACACTGGGGCTTTCCCAACACCTGTGGCTTAAGTGACGTAATCAAACTTCTGTCATTTTGGGGAAGTCTTTTGGTTGGCAGTTATTCAGAAGTTTCAGACACTAAGAGCAAAAAATTGCAAGAGGATGACTCACTGGAGTATTTATATATCTTGGATGAGACACAAATGTACCTTCACCCCACTGTACAAAATGTTGTCCCAATGCCATCACTACAGTCAAAGCACCTCAGAATAGGCTTGGCAGCCCTTGCAAGATTTCAAACATATCTTTGCTGAACAAGATTAATAAAATTACTTTAGACCACACAAGATTGTTGTCATCTACATTAAGCATATTTGCTTCATATAATTTCAAGCCATAAAACAGTGTGTAACTCAGGGCAATCCTTCTGGCAGTGGTTATACAGTTTCACCAGCTAAAATAAAGGCCTGAAGTGAGCAAAAGAGTTTGATTTGCTAGCAGTACTCAAACCAAAGTCTCAGTACACACACCCATAGGTTTAAGATCAAAGAATAATCTGAGTCATGGTATGCTGTTTACACTCAGCCTACAAGGTCAAAAATTAGAAGTTACTTATTCTGTGGCCTGTGGGTAAATACAGAAGTAATAGCAAATTATTTTTGTATCAATGAAAAACACTCAAATGCTTCACAGCAGCAACCAACCTCAGAGCTAAGTTACACTTGGAACTGGAAAAACAAAGACCTCTTTTTGTTTTCTGTTTGTTTAGGCACACCTTTCTGGGTTTAATTATGTAAATGGATGAATTTGGAAAAAAAAAAAAAGCAAGCTGATAAATTCTCAACCTTAATCTTAACTTTGAATATCTATTTTCCTAAGAAAAATATAAAAAAATAATTTTTGCAGTTAAGTCTGTAATACCCATGAATTTTGCCCCTTTGTAATACAAAAGCATCTTTACAGATAGCCTGGCTTTAGGCATGATACTGTCAGACGCTGTCTGAAGCTACTTCCTGACATTCTATTTTCCTAAGTAAATACTTCTGATCTTACTACTGCAGTAATGGGAAGTGCTTTTTTCCCTCCACATACTAAACAAAGTTATAGACCATATAACCCTGAACAGCAAGCTGTACATGTCATAGGAACAGTATGTCCCATTTAGGGAAAAAATATTAATAAATGCAAACATTCACAGCAATTGTATTCCCTGCTAGCCACATCACTGCAAGAGATAATTAGTCTACTCAATTAAAATTGAATGGAGAGCAAACCCGCAACTACAGCTCATTAGAGATATCCTACAATAGAGTGCACAAATTACAGTACAGTATAAAAGCATAATCAGAGCTTCTTTCACTTCTTGATAAGGATGTTTTCACATATTATCTTCTGTTTATTTTAAATCTAAGCAGAACATCGTAAGTTTAGTGGATACATTAAAGCATTTTGCTAAAATGAAATTTATAAGTGAAGAAACAAAAAAACAGTAGTACAAGAAAAGCAGAGTATTCTAATTACCTCTCAATCCCAGATTAGCAACAACAGTACATCAGATACTTGCAAAATTCTCTATAGCCTTAACTTTATAGCCCTTTCTCCTGCGACCAGTAAATTATTACCATTTACCTTCAGACAAACTTCTGATTCTGAGCATACTGGAAAAATCTCAGACATGTAATAGTAATGTCATAGCACAAGATTCCAACTTATAGCAAGATTTAAAGTGCACTCCAAACAGAGCTGATGAGTCCTGACTATTTGAAATAATGTCATAACCTCAAATTGATGTTTACCAAAATTTTGGGGTATGACATGCTCCACATTGACATTGCTGCTAGACACAATTTCTGCTCACTCCGAGCTCTTCATTAGAGACAATGAGGGTTCTGAAGACAGCAACAGCAGACTAGAACTATCACAACACCATGACCTAAGTTATCTTGAATGAGGCCATCTGGGTTTCGTTCTTACCCTCCAAAATGTCTTCATAAAGTGCATGTACTCCTTCTGGCACAATGACAGCCAAGGCAGTTCCACACAGCAGCCCAGCACCCAGAACAGTCACCAACTTTAATCTCTCCTGCAAGCAAGTACAAAACCAGCATCATCTTTAAGAATGAAAATGCTTTCTTTACCCTTCCTCATTAATATAGGTTTGGGCAGGAGTTACTTGTTACATAAGTTTTGAAAACTTGCAATTAGACCTTAACTACAACCCACAAACTTCTATAATATATATTAGATATTATACAGTATACCAAAGAATAATAGTATAATTCATTGTTTGGGAAGAATTTCTACAGCGAGATAAAAAAATAGACAAAGATTTATCAGTACTTGCTACTATTACTTAGGGATATTTTCCTACTTGTATTCTAATCTGGAGCATAAAGCTTAGAGAGACATCATACCTCCCAAACTGACTACACCCTGGTTTACCAACAAACTTACCAATTCACTTCCTTGTGACTACAACATTGACAGACTAAAACCAAAGCCATGTCAAATGTGACCATAAGGGAACAACTGCAGCATTACTGAGGAAAACTCAAACAGCAATATGCAAGAGATGAAACAACTGTAAAGTTTCCACAAACATGCACTGTACACTGGCATATATAATAATTATACTTGGTAAATCATTATACAGTGGCAATCTACATGCAAAGATAATCAACATCCACTGTTCATAAGTAATTTTGCAAAAATATATTATCTTACAAGGGGAAAAAAAGTTATTTTTATCTGCAACACTATATGTTTGCATACATATATAAACACAGCAAAATGTGTCAGAAGTAATACTGGTTTATTACAACTGCAAAGACAGAGCACTGCTTGCTTGTGAATTTTAAAGATCCATGAAAATAATACACACTAACAAGTTAGTATTTCAAGATAAGTCTCCATCTCCCTTTCAGTACAAAATATTTAGATGTGATGAATGCAGAAATTTAACAACAGCCTACAAAGCCAGGCAGAAGTAATCTAGTTCTACCCAAGAAATCAAATCATTTCAGTTAAACACAGTTGTGTGTCTCTTGTTAAAAACAAGAACAACACAGTTAACAGTGCTAAAAATCCATGGGGAAAATCTCTAATTACTCAAACTGTTCCACTGCTCGGTGTTTAGTTTATATCTGCATGACACAAACTCTTACTTGCACCTATAAAACACTTACAGCTACTTTCAGCAGCAAGTGATCCCAGGGCAGACCACAGTGTCTCTCTTACTCCACCAAAACATTCTAACTGCTACTACTCTTTTTTTCTTCAGTTTTCGTGTTTAGGCTACAACTTGAGACAGCCTGTAAAAACTGTTCCACTGCTGTGTCCAGGCCTAAATTAGACCAACAGAGTACTGTCAATTAGGATTAAGCTGAAAGGGTACATGTGCACACAGAAGTAAAGCTAAGCTCTGTTCAGTTTGTACCTTCTCACCCCCAGTGCCCAGTCACGCCTGCCTCTGCCAGAGTTTTATACTTTCAAGAGCATCCTAACCCAATTAAAATGATAGAAACCAGCACGAAATCAGAACACATCTAACAGGTTCCATGGCAAAAACTCATCTGAAGGAGTGTATTAACACTAATGAATAATGTTTTTGTTCTCCAGCATCAGAGGCATGTTATGTACACCATTCATTTCTGTTCTCTGCTCAAACAGTGGAAGTGCCCAGTGGGAAGAAGCAATTTTGCCTCACTTTGGCTATCTGCAACACTTCTTGCAAACCACAGAACGCACAGTCCAAACAGTCATCTCAGGCCGAAATTGTCTGTCCTGCAGAACCTTGAGAAATCATTTTATATAAAGCAATCCTAACTTCTAATTAGATACTTCCAGGATGAACTAGGATTTGAACATAATTTGCAGAGATTATTCTGATCCTCTTTCAAACCAACATTGCACAGACCCTTAAAGCACCTATTTAAAATCAAGTGTAAAACTGAGGCAAGAACTTCTGAGAGCTTAAGACAGCACAATAAACTTGACTGTATGTGTGTGCAGACGGTAAAACACCACACACACCAAAGGCTAATCAGGACATGATTACTGCTTTTGCAGAGCTTTGGCCCCACAACAGATCTGTATTCTTGCAGCTGTTGGAAGCCTCAGAAGGTTTAGGAGACAACCAATTCAGCTACATCAATATAAATAAACTGCATAACGACAGATCAAGAACTTTACCTTCACACAGCATTGAGTATGAAGGCAAAGGCAACAGGTGACTATCAAGCACAGACATGAAGAAACACAGAACTAAATAAAGAGACAACATGAGCATGAATGCAGTGCCCCAGCAAACTCACAAGAAAACCCTTTGTAGGCTCCAGGGCAGAAGTGAGTTCTGGAGAGTGAAACAGTGAAAGCAACAGCACGGAAGACATGCAAGGGAAGGTCCATCCAAGCATCAGACAAAGTACTGACAGAACTCTGCTCATGTTTATGTGAAGACTTCAGAACACAATGTCATTTTTCAATGCCTTTAGCTGAACAGTATGGTTCCTGAGATGAACAGCCTTTCCTTCCCTGCTGCACCCAAATCCTCCCAGCAATGACAGGACTAAAGGGCAGGTGCAATCAGCCTCTGACGTGAGGGAAGGAAGAATCACATCTCTCTTCAAGCCTGTTGCTTCCCAAAAGCTCCCAGTGCTCTTACTACCTCAGAACAGCTAAACTCTCACCACACCACACTTCTATACAACAACCTCCATTCAGAGAGAGAAAACCCTCTCAGGCATCAGAGAATACTGGGAGGCTTCCAGAGACTAACAATCATCATCACCTCAACTATCATTTCTCAGAAGACCCCAAAGACATTTACTGATAAATTCCAACACTGCTTGGAAACTCACCTAATCCAGGAAAGTTTCCCTTTCCTTTAGCAGTGCCTTATTTATCCAAGACACTTTTCCAAAGGAATGCCCTGAGCTGCACAGGACAGTTGTAGTTGTACTTGTATAAAGTTGAATTTTCAGCTGCACAAGCTGTGCACAAAACTGTGAAGAGAAGTTTTCTGAAGATACTCTTGGTAGTGTTTCTAAAAAGCCTCAATTGGAGTAGCCCAGAGGCACGTAATAAGAGATAATCTCTGGCTTCAGCAGTTTCCTACATAATCTTCTAAGAATAGCTATGCCCAACTCCTACTCACGTCCTGCCACTACAGGCTGACACCTTGCCTCACCTGTGGCTGAGATGCTTCACTGAAATCTGGCACATTTTAAGGGCTCATGTACAGGCTGTGAACGAAGCATGGCTCTACGGACCAACTCTGAGCGGGAACTAATAACGCACTTACAGCTTCCTTAAATGCCTTTTCAAGCTACAGTCTCACCCCGTGCAGGAGCTAATGCACTTGCCAAGGGACAGCACTAACTCCTGCTGGGAGATCTCTCCATCCGGTCTCTCCCTTAGCAACCTCCGAGCAGCGGCCGAACCGTCTTACCTCGGAGAAGTTCACGGCTAAGGGGATAATTCCTGCCACATAGCAGGCGATCAGCATGGCCAGAGACAGTAAGCAGATGGAGCGGAAATCATCCATGTCGCCGCCTCCTCTCGGTCCCTCAGAGCGAAATCCAACACCAACTTTCACACCTGGCCCCGCACGCCTTAACCCGTGCAGACACCGAGCCCCCAGCTCTGCGCCATGTCTGTCCTGCTCGGCGGCTCCGGCAACAGC
>NW_008669807.1:1492-1752 GCF_000695815.1 Acanthisitta chloris | reverse complement strand
AGGAGGGGGGAATAAACGAAATACTTAGAATAAGAAGCAGATAATAAAAAGATCATAAAAATCGCCTCTGGTTTTCCTCCCTTTTCGTTTCGATATCCTAATTTTCGCGCAGGGAAAGGAAGAACCAGCCGGGATAAAGCTCCACGGAAGAGCTAAAAGCCTTTAAAATACCGTTTTGAGTCTGCGCCGAGAGAGGGAATTCTCGGCCGAAGTTTTCCGCGGCTGCGGCCACGCATTTCTCCGATAGAACTACGCGTGTA
>NW_008669807.1:428-1424 GCF_000695815.1 Acanthisitta chloris | reverse complement strand
GCTCCTTTATTTGCTGCTCATACAATGGCGAAACCCATGTACAAATAATACAGGTTTTATTTCGTGTTTGTTCTTTTTTTCTTTAGGGACAAAACGTACACAAAAAGGACCAAAAAAAAAAAAAAAAAAAAGCCCCAACCAAACCCCCATAATTACAATTTTATACAGTGCAGAAAGATTTCAACTTGGTGTCAGCGAACTGTACAACGTCAGGGCGAAACAAAAACAGGGGGGAAGGAAGGGGAATAATCCTTCATTATATATATATTTCTATAAAAACATATGGAGGGTTGTCTTTACACAGAGCCCACGATGGGTTTCCAATTTACAAAGGTTAACTAAAAAACCCAACATCTCTATGGCAAATATTGCCAACAGCGATTCCCCCGATTTAATACTGATCAACTGAGACTAGTTGTGTCTCGATTATTAGCAACAACAACAAACAAAAAAAAGAAACACATGGAGAATAAATAACAGGATGAGCATGGCTGTGTCTTTCCAAAGTGCCTTTTTCTCTCTGCATAGGGGCTGAGCCTGCAGTCTTTATGCAGGTAAAAAACCAACATTAATAGCTAATAAAAAATCCCTCTGAGAGATTTTTGCCCGCGGGGTGTTTGCCGGCAAAAAGAAACAAAAAAAAATATTAAAATAAAGGTAATTTCTTTCCGAAGAAAGGGCTGGAAGTGAGACGGGACCGAAGGGGTTTGGGATCGAGGTCCTTTCCAGCCCCCCCAGCCCGATCCGGCTCTGCTCCTCCCAACGGGGCTGGTGGCATGCTCAACGCCAATTCCCAACCTCAATTTGTAATGGAAATTTGTTTTCTTTAAAAGCATCAAACCCTCATTTCAACCCCAGACTCGCAGTCAGGGGGTTCGGAGGGGATTGAGAGAGCTGCTTTCGCTTTCTTCTCAACCCAAGCCCAAGCAGAAGAAGGCAGAGACGGTGTGTGATCGCAGACCCGTGCTGGGCCGGGTCCGGCCGATGCTCAGCTGC
>NW_008669807.1:0-403 GCF_000695815.1 Acanthisitta chloris | reverse complement strand
CGCCGCTTCCCGGGGCTCCAGTCTAGTCCTCCTGCCCAAAACCAGTCTGCAGACCCCCCCCTTGCCACCGAGAGGGTCCTGGAGGGGGGTGCTCAGCGCCCGGGTCAGGCCTTGTCGGCCCCAGGAGGTGTTTTTTCCGCCCCGTATCACATAACGCACGGCTTGATGTCCTGGTATGTCACTTGTTGGTGGTAATAGGAGCCGCTGCTCGCTGAATGCATAGAGGAGGAGGCCATGGCGTTGAAAGAGAAGACGAATTCCTTTCTGTCGCACATGCTCGGAGACTGGGAATGATACCGCGGGATGCCTGCGGGACGGGGGAAAAGATGGTCAGCAGCGCAATTACATTTAGGAGACGAGGTTGAGCGCAGCGGGAGGGAGAAAACCGCCGTCTGGGGTGAAA
>NW_008669806.1:0-908 GCF_000695815.1 Acanthisitta chloris | reverse complement strand
AGCCTTGAGCAACCTGCTCTGGTGGGAGATGTCCCTGCCCAGGGCAGGGGTTGGGGCTGAATGGTCTCCAGTCTTCATCTGACCCCCTTGATAATTCTGTAAGTGCCCGTTTTCTTTTGTTTAATTACCTCTTTATGTATCAAACATCCAATATAATCTCCCTGCTAGAGTCTTACAGAGCTGCTTTATACCAACCAGGAAGTCTTTGTTTATTGCAATGAGTTTCCAACCCCTTTTGTCTTTTGCAGCTCTGAGCAAACACTTCGATGTGATAAGGATGTGCTTGTTTTCCTGAGGAATCTCTGCACTGACATCCCACTGGTATCACAGAGATACCACACTGACATCACACTGATATCAGTGTGAACCTCCAGAGTTTGGGGGAATTTATTGGCCATTCACTCTGTGCTTCACTGTGAAGGGAAAGGGAATGACTACATTTGCTGCCACTTTTAAGTTCCACTTTGCTTCTCCTACCAATTCTCCTGTGCTCAGGGTTTGCTGCTTGGGTCTTTGTTTAATCTTTGCCTTTTGTTTCCCCTTAGGGTGAGGATGGAGGCTGTGGTGCCCTCAGCCCTGGAGGATTTGTGCTCTCACATCAACAAGAAGATTGCAAATATTAAAACCTTTCTGCAGCTGAGGAACATAGGTAAAAGAGATGAAGAGTGGGGCACCTCCTGTCAGGAAATGAGTGTGAGGGTCAGCTGCTCCCCCAGGCTAACCTCCTGGTGGAAAAAGAGCTATGGCCCTAAAGAGAGGGAGGTGGTGAAGGTGCTGCAAGCCAAGCAGGTGGGAAAACCAGGCTGTGTTGAAGCCCTGTGTCCTCCACCTGCAGCCTGCAGTGGTAGTGGGTACAGCCTCATGCTTCCCAGTGGGAAATGCCCCGGAGGTGCTGGTTGACAGCAGCT
>NW_008669805.1:30009-39904 GCF_000695815.1 Acanthisitta chloris | reverse complement strand
ATGCTGCGTGCTGTGCTGGAGGGGCTGGCGCGGAGCCTCTGCATCGCCCGCAGCAGAGGGTTCGTAGCCCCCAAACTCAGGTATTTAAAAAAAAAATCCAAGCCAACACACCAAACTTCAATCACCAAGCCCATTTCTTTTCAGATCATATTGTCTGGAGTACCTGGTGTGTTTCAGTGTATGCTCTGCGCAGGCAGAACGAATGATGTGACTTCCTCCAGATGCCCTGTTGATTTAGTGTTTAACTCGCATCAGGGGTAAGGTGCAGTAGCCTCTCGTTTTCCTTTCCAAAAGGAAAAGCTGACACGTACGGCCTGTCTCAGTGCTCCTGAAAACAAGTTCACCTCCAGCAACATCGTCAGAGCTCTACCTGTTCTACTAGTTCCTTTATGGAACTGCTGTCACTTTCGTTGGTCTCATTTGTTGCAGTGGAAAGTGGTTACGACATAAGTAGCCTTAGAAATTCTGAATGCTTTGGAATGGTTTATGAAAAACACCTTCAGCTGTTTGGAAGACTGCAGGAGAAAAGGTTGTTGAAGTTTCCTTGGTAACTTGTACTTCACTAAAAGGCACACTTTATCACTGTAAAACATCAGTAGTTGCTTTCCAAGTTCTCAAAAAATATTTTGGAACAGAATTTCACATGGCTGATTTTGTGTATGGTGACACCTTTAGTAGTGTTTTAAATCAAAACTAGTATATAAAAACTAATCAGAAAAAAACAGCAGTTAATGATGTTAGTAAATAAAACACATTTTTGTCTAATATCCCTCCTTTTTAATGTTCTCTTGATTGATAATTCATACAACCAGTTATTATCAGTGTGTGCAGTTCATAAGCTTTTGCTTTTTCATTTTTGTCTCCCTTTCTGTGCATAAGGACTGCAGTAATTATGGGTTTAGGTGGTAGCTTGAATACCACAGTGCTAAATATCTCAATAGTTCTTAAAAAATCTAGCTGTCATATACACAAAAAGCAGTAGTAAGTGCTGCTTTGGATCTTGAAAACATCTAGTAGGAAAGCAGAAAATAATAAGGCTTTAACGCAGATGTATAAACATGCCCTGTACAGCAAAAGATATATTCCATGGTCTCTTTCCTATAGTGATGAGGCATTATGGAAACTGTTACTGGAATGTTTTCTTCTGCCAAAATGTTATTTGAGCTGCAGACCAATAGAACAGCATTTATGTAAGAATGCCAAGTGGTTCTGACTATCCAAGGTTGTAACTCCTGTGTTGTTTTCTGTCTTATTTCAGTGAAAGAAGCTGGAAGAGACTTTACCTATTTTATTGTGGTGCTTGTTGGAATTGGTGTTACAGGTTATTTTTTTTAAATTACACTCTTTATCAGAAGACACTTTTCATTAATTCCATCTGTTTTGAAAAGTTTTTGTTCATTTACTGTTGTTTCTGTTACAGGTGGTTTGTTCTATGTGATTTTTAAAGAGCTATTCTCTCCTTCTAGTCCAAATAAGATCTATGGAGATACCTTGGAGAAATGCAGATCTCACCCTGAGGTTGGTTTTTAACCTTACTCGTAAGTTTATGTTTCTCAGTAGTTACTGTTTCTCTCTAGGTCAAAAGTTTGTGTAAAGAATCTCGCAAGCCAAGCTGTGTATGGGAAGACCCACTGGGTGCTTAGCAGGCAAACACCAGCAGATCTGCTAGTGCTTTTAGCTAGTTAGGACAAGTCAGTGCAAGCATTGAACCGGGGTGAATTCACCTGCTAGAAGGTAAGTGAGTGTGCAGCAGCACAACAGGTGCAAATGCAATGCCCTTCAGAGCATGTGCTCATGCCACCATACAGAAAGGCTGAGTGCCTGCTAAATGTAGTACTTCAGGAGTTCTGCAGGTTAGGGAGGCAACTGGTTCCACTTAAGTTCTGTAGAGTCACCCTGCTGCCTTTTCTCAGCACATTTATTCTGTTCTGACATTTCACTAGGGCTCTGTCACTCTGTGAAGCA
This sequence comes from Acanthisitta chloris, assembly GCF_000695815.1. NCBI lineage: Eukaryota > Metazoa > Chordata > Aves > Passeriformes > Acanthisittidae > Acanthisitta > Acanthisitta chloris. The sequence continues at coordinate 37,939 of NW_008669805.1, read as the reverse complement.
CTGATATCCAGGAATTTAAACTCTTCATTTGAAACATAGTTAGCATGCCTGTGGCTAACAGGAAAAGAGACAGAGAGCAGTTATGGCATCACACAGTCATGGCTAGATGTAAATAAAAATCAATCTAAAACTAGATTCTAAAAACCACTACTAAAGGCAAAACAAAAAAATGCATGGAATAGCTTTCAAATAAGGTTGCCACAGATACCACAGGATAGCCTAGAAATGAGGTGACAAGTTGTCAGTAGAATAAAAATGAAGACTGCTTTAGAACAGGCTTGTAGAATTAAAACTGTTCTCCAGTACTTGCAGAGTAGAACTTTCCCTCCCTTTCTAACCAACTGTAAAGTAAATTTAAAACTAGGTGAATTTTCTCTGGCTCTATAGGTCCATAAAAAAGATACAGAATTTCTTAAGCAGTAGTGTTTTTTAGATAATGTGGAGTGCATTCGCATTTCAGGCTGTGAAACATATTCTCTTGGAGGAGACGTGAGCAGATATTTCGTGCTCTTTTTCCTTTTAACACAAAATACCCATCTACATGTCATCTTCTCAGAGAAGGGTACAAATGGCAGAGATTAGTAGGATTTGGTTTAGACCTTTAATATGTGACTGTAAAGAAAAGGACTGAAATACAGAGGATTTTTCCTTACACTGTTTTCTTCAGAAACTTTTTGTGACACATTAGACTCACAAGGAGCATTTTGTTAAAAGAAAATGCATTCACAGCAGGGGCATGAGGTGATACTGGAATATCTGTTTGTATGTGATACCTTCTGACTCTTTTCTCTTGTAGATAATTGGTGTTTTTGGTGACTCTATTAAAGGTTATGGGGAGACAACAAGAAGAGGAAGACGACAGCTTGTCAGGTACCCTTCGTGTTTGCCCCATACAGACATTAGTATTTTGCACAGCAAAGATACTTTGGGTCACATCACAGCAAGTTAGATCTAGACTGATGAACTGTTTGTGATGTACCCTGTTACTTTTCAGTGTACACAGAAGTTTTTTGCAGTACCTCTCGTGTGGCGTGTGCCACTAAGTGCAGTGCACATACAGTATAAAATGCCGATTCCAAGTGTCTCAGAACAGGCAGTGGCTGCCATGGTAAGCATTGAGCTGGTCTCTTCAAAAAGTAGGATGAGTCTGAAGAGAGTACAGCAAAGGCCAGGGCATGCACGTGGGAAGCAGGAATCTGACTGAAGTTTACACTCTCAAACTATTCTGAGCTGATAGGCAGAATTGGCTGCCCATTTCATATATTGCTTTTTGGTACTCGAGGCCACATCCCTACTGTGTATTTAACAGAACATCTCTCACCTAAATCTTTCATGAGTGTGTCTGTTTATTACTCTCCTTTTGAGTGAAACAACAGAACTAATTCTTACAAAATGTAAATCCTCCTTGCTTTGCCTTTATTGGGTTCTTCGACTGGAATATATTCAATGAGGTTTCATACAGGATGAGACACGTAAGCCCAGACACACAACTTGAACCATGAAATTGAGATTTATTTGTTTTCTGGAGGAAAGTGACTTTAACTGGTTGAAGCTTTATCTCTTCACCAGACTCTGAAAAAGTGTTTAAAGTGGAGCTGCTAAATGAAAGGATATGCACAAGCATTTTTAGCACCTGTCTGCAAAACAAACTGTGTAGATAAGTAAAGGTACTATCCATCAGCTTTCCTAGTATTTCACTTCCATCATTTTGAAAGCCTAGTATTTTAAATAAATTTTTGAACTGAAGACTGTGTAAGGTTGTAGAGTTTGTGTCTGCAGTATAAGGATGACCTTAAATGTCCCAAAAATATACAGGGTTTTTTGTATATGAACACCTTGGAAGTGAATTTACTGCAGTAAGGGTCTTCATTCATCTTTGTTTTCTCTAACCCATCATGTCATCTGAAACTGCATTGGAAGTTTAATTCACAGTGTGTACCTGGGCATGACTGATGGAAACAAGAGCGTGGTAGTATGCAGCAGTAATTCCAGTAGGAGTCATAAACTGGCATCAGAACTGTAGTTTGACCATTAGTTTCTGAAAGTGGCCACCTTGCAAGTGACGTGACCTTTCTATTTGGCTAATACCCAACTTCAGTCTAAATACAGTGTTTAGGTTGGAGATCTGATATCAGGGCAAAGTTACGCAACTTCAGTAGAACAAGATTATTGCCAAAGTAACTAAAGCACATAGTAAGCTGTTTGTTTTCATGTGATTTAACCAACTTGATAATTAAGTTGACTAAACATTCTTTGTGTGTTTTGGCTTGGTAACTTAGTTAAAGTGCCTAAAAGGATCCCTGGCAGTCTTGGTGATGTGGGCATCCCTTGCTAGATGCTGGGTGCTGAATCTGGGGATTCTTTAGAACAAATATAAGGAAATACCAGAGTCTTCAGCTGCTGGTTTGCTGTTGAGTCTTGAGGGGAGAACTGGGGTGAGGACATTTAAACATGTCATCTCTTAATGCTCAACAGCTAATTAGTTCTAACTCTGGTAGTTCTTAGGCACTCAGAGTAAAGCTTGAGAAGAGCAGTAGAGAAGGAACCCCGGGTAGCATAAGGACTGCATCAGAATACACTTTTTTCCAAAATAAGTAAGAGCTTCCCTAAATAACAAGTTGAAATTTGAAGTCTTAGCTAGCATGTCATATGTATCCTTGCTAAGGGGTTGGGTTTTTGTTTTGTTTTGCTGGTTTTAGGCACATTGAATTCATAAGGGATGGAGTGAAACACATGCGTTTGAAGTTCTATATTGAGGGCACTGAATCAGGGAAACAGGGAACAGTCCATGTGGAAGTCAAAGAGGTATGTACAGTTGCTTGATAAAGCTGACCAGTTAATCTTGAATTTAAACTACCAAGCAGGAAAAAACAGCCCAAAATTGTTTTCTTTACAGAATCGTGAAGCAAGAAGATTTGAGGTCTGCTACATATTTGTGGATGTTGACACCTATCCGAGAAGAACCATTGTCATAGAAGACAACAGATAGCTAATGATTGGAGTTGCTGACTTATCTCATTGAGTGTTGGATAACACTGGCGTAGCCAGTCTACATGTGAATTGTTTGGTGTTCGTGATTGTGTCTCACTACTTTGGGGTTGTGTTACAGGAAGAAGCCTCTCAGGGTCTCCATTAAGGACTTTTGATAATAACTGATACAGGATTTAAAGTGAAGCAGTTACTTCTGACATAGGAAAGTAATGGCTCATAATAAACAGTTTAATACTTCTGCACTCCCCAAAAACAGGTCTTCCAAGTTTTTAAGTTTGGGTGGGGAGTTTTGTGTCTTCCTTTGCTTGGATTTCCTACTACCACTGCAATAAAGAAAGTGGTATTTTAACTGTAGACAAACTCTACTGTTTTCATTCTGGTTGCCTTTGTCCTGCACTTTGGCCATAGCAATCCCATGCAGCACTCCAGGCTGGGGACAGAGTGGCTGGAGAGCAGCCAGGCAGAAAGGGACCTGGGAGTTTGGATAGACAGAAAGCTGAACATGAGCCAGCAGTGTGCTCAGGTGGCCAAGAAGGCCAATGGCATCCTGGCCTGGATCAGGAACAGTGTGGTCAGCAGGACCAGGGAGGTGATTCTGCCTCTGGACTCGGCGCTGGTGAGGCCACACCTTGAATCCTGTGTGCAGTTCTGGGCCCCTCAGTTCAGGAAGGATATTGAGGTGCTGGAGAGGGTCCAGAGAAGAGCAACAAGGCTGGTGAAGGGACTCAAGCACAAGTCCTATGAGGACATGCTGAGGGAGCTGGGGTTGTTTAGCCTGGAGAAGAGGAGGCTCAGGGGAGACCTTACCGCCCTCTACAATTACCTGAAACGAGGTTGTAGGCAGGTGGAGATTGGTCTCTTCTCCCAGGCAACTAGCAGTAGGACAAGAGGGCACAGACAAGAGGGCTCTGCCAGGGGAGGTTTAGGTTGGATATTAGGAAGAGATTTTTTATGGAGAAGGTAATCAGGCATTGGAATGGGCTGCCTGGGGAGGTGGTGGATTCACTGTTCCTGGAGGTTTTCAAGATGAGACTGGATGTGGCACTTAGTGCCATGGTCTAGTAACCACAGTAGGGTTGGACTCAATCTTTGAGGTCTTTTCCAACCCGGTTGATTCTGTGATGCTATAATTCTATTATAAGAAGGTAAAATAAAAATGTTAGTGATGCAAAAGAGATCTAGCCCAAAGGCATGTAAGGATAGGAATGTTGGAGGCACACATCCATGACAAGCAACTGGAGATAAAGACTTCAATATTGGTGTCTTCTAAATAAATTAACAGCACACAGATCAGCAGCAGCATCTGCTCCTTCTAGTGTTTGCAGCAAGGTGGGGGTCAGCCTCTTCTCTCAAGGAAGTGGCAAACTGACAAGAGGAAATGGCCTCAAGCTGTGCCAGGGAAGGTTTGGGTTGGACATCAGGAAGGATTTCTTCACTGCAAGGATGGTCAGGCATTGGAACAGACTGCCCAGGGGGGTGATGGAGTCACTATCCCTGGAAGCATTCAACAAACAACTGCACGTGGCACTTAGTGCTATAGTCTTGTTGATGTGGTGGTGGTTTGGTCAAAGATTTGGCTTGTTCTTGGAGGTCTTTTCCAGCCTTAATTATTCTGTGATTCTATGCATATACCAAGTCAGTCAGTCTTCCTTCTGGTGGAAAGGGGTGCAGAGCCCTCCCAGGGTGCCTTCAGTTGTCCTCTTTGCTGAAGTTCTATTTCATACCCTGCCATGGTCAGGTCTAAAAGTTATTCATAGATGAGTGGAGTTGTAATACTTGCAGCCCTGTATCTGACAGTCTCCTTTCCTCTTGGCCACCATCCTCAAAATCATCATCCCTATAGGGAAAAAAGAGAAAGACCTCAGTATCTGTAATTCTGAGATTCACGTACTTATAATGGGTGACATTGGCTGTGCCCCTGGATGAGTTGTGTAACACAGGTGGCCTTTGTTACCATGCAGTGCGAATTACTCTCGTGTTGGCAAAGGGCCAGATTTATGGAGGGGATTTTGATCTCTAGAAATGTTCTTCTGTAATTTCAGGAAAACATTTAGTATTTCCTTTAAAGCTGCCCTTTCTGTAGGATAACTAAAGTGTCCAGGAAGTGTGTACTTCATCATACTTTGTTTTCAAGCCCTGATGCCACAATGTTAGCCAAATGCAACAGTAAGAGAGATGGACATACATGTACAAAATGTTCACAAAGCCAGGTGGCAATTAAGATCTTTACTGGTGTCTCTAAGAAAACTATCAAGCCTTAAATACTGGTACCTTAAAGTGTTTTGAAAAACACAACATTCCATTTAAACTTCTCTCTTTCCCATCTTGACCATGTCTAGAAGTAGTATTTATCAGGGTGTGTCCCTCATTCATAAAGTCCTCATTATTTTCTTTTACTGCCTGCTAATTAAGCAGATATACAAGGATGCTTCTCTTCGTATTTCATGAATGGGGGACTCAACTCTAAAGGGCATCACTTCTCCAGCTTTGTGAAAAAGCTGACAAAATTAAGACAAAAAGTAGGAGAAGAAATCCACCTTTACCTGGGCTTAGCTATATTAGCATTCTTAATATGAACAAATGGCAAATAGAAAGCTCAAATGCTTTCCAGTCTCAGTGGAGGAAAGCTTCTTGTAATCCTTTTTCTAGGAAAATCTCTTCAGTGAAGAAAAAAAAATTCACTTCATAGCTTGATTACCCTCCTCATCCTAGCTAGATATCTATCACCAGCAAGATTATTTAATCCCCATGAGATTTAAAGAGTATTAAAGTTTAATATGTATGTAGTTTTAGCTGCAGAAAAATAAGTTAAACAGCTTTTGCTGAAGGAAGTCTTATGGGAACAAGTTAGTTCTTTCCATATTCCTTCTGAGCCTGAAGCTCTGTTGGTCCCTATGGACCAGGCTGCCATCCATACTTAAAAAATTATTTTCTTAAATCTTGTTTCATGCACATTTTCCAGACTTCAGTTTCGATTGTTGAAGAATTAGTAAAAAAAGCATATGCTCAAAAGTCCATTCTCCTTTAGGAAATGAAAATATGTCACTCACCAGTAAAATGATGATTTTCCAGAAAGATTGTGTGGCAGACTACTCAGTGTATTTAAGGTAAATGTGCAACTTGGTCTTAACTTTCCTGTCTCTGCCTTCATTTTTGTGGTTGCCAAAACTTGTGCATATAGCATAGGCAGCCAACATCCTTAGAGCTGCTTGTGGGAATAATAATGTTACTGTGTCACCTACATGACCTTTCTTTGAGTCCAGGTCCTGTGTATACTTGCTGTATAGTGACAAAAAGAAATACCCTTCAGGAAATTAATGAAAACTTCAACATACCAAAAAATGACTACTCTTTTACTAAGCTTCGGTAAACAGTATCTTGCCAAGAAAATGGAATTTTAGACTGGGAAGGAAAAATGGTGTTATACATGACTGACTGAGTTTAAAAATTACTTTTATACCTAAATATTTAGCATGGAATTCAAGTTACAGCAGCTGATTTAGGCAATAGAGTCATGATTTTGGGAATGGTTGCAAATAAATGCACGTCTGATACAAGAAACTTTGAACAAACTCACTTAACAAGCAGAGAAGACAGGAATGTGAGTAAGACAATTACTGTGTCACATGCCAACTGCAGAAATAAAAAGAAGATGTGCTGGGGGTTTTCAGAAGTAATTTAAGTTCACTTTGCTCTCATCTCACTCTCACAAGGGATGCCATCCATCTTAATACTCATGGGATTATTTCACTATGTAGTTTTTCAGCAACCTAAGCTGTTACAGATTGCAACCTAAAAACATTGGGGGACATATTTTGAGTCAAAGGCCACTTTTAGGATTCATTATGGCATGTAAGTTGATGGAAATATGTAAGGAAAGCACAGACATCAGGGAAAAAAATTACAAGGATTAATTTTCAAGGGGCAAGCTTTGAGATGACAGTAAGGGCTCATAACTGGCCTCTGCATCTGTCTGCTTGAAGATCTAGAATACAGTTGGCATTGGAAAAACAGAAATTTGACACCAAAAACATCTTCCCCCTCTTAGAGGCTTAGTCCCTAGAGAGATGTTCACTTGCTCAAAGTAGAGAATAATAGAACTCCAGTACAAATTCTCCTTAGGCTGCTGGGAATGTGTATCATTATGGTGTACACTGATTCCAAACTATGCTGTAAATAATTGAACAGCAGAAGTATTTGATAGTTTTTCTTAGTAAGTTCTCAGGTTTCTTTATTCTGTATGTGTTATGTAAAATAATCTATAGGAATTATAAAAAAATGTGAAACAATATCACACTGTATTCAAATTTAGTATATTTATATTTTCTTAATAATGATATATGGTTGAAAATGTAGCAAAAATATTATGCAATTGAAAGAAAACAAAAGGGAAAAAAAGCTCTTTTGGAAGCCTTATGGTTGTCCTCAGGGGAATGCATATGATTCCCTTCATCTCATGCAGGTTATTGTGGAATATTTGTAACTCAACAAATGAAAAAAAAAAATAAAGCACGAGTACTGTTTCAGTAAAACAGTTCAGTGCGGGAAACCTCTGTTTGCCTCTCAGTGTTCAGCATCAGACTACTGTATTTCATTTTAATACCCATGTAAAAAAATAGAATCAGTTATGCAAAAACACTGTAAGCTTATAATTATCTACATAAAGTAGTACACAGTACATCTGAAAGAAAGTATCAGGGATTTCAAACCAATGGAATATGTCTCTTTTAGTTGTCATATATAGCAAGTATGAATATTTGTCTGTCTACACAAAAGTTTGCTGTATATACTTTGATACTGGCTTTTGCCTGAGGTGGTGGTGTGGGGAGAGCACACGCAGCCCTGTCCCTCTGGGGGGGGTGGGATGCTTTCACCTGCTCCAGCTCAGAGCCATCCTGTGGCAGGTTAGCCTTGGCCAGCACCCAAACTCCCAGCCAGC